>NC_061088.1:82025587-82073087 GCF_015104395.2 Macrobrachium nipponense
ACAAATGGATTGTCTTGATTAAACTGTCTTTGCCACATCCCAACACTGCCGTTGTCATTCACAAACATCGGAAGTTACACCTTCCTGAAACAGCTATCTGTTTGCATGAATCTGCTTTTATGCAAATAGCAATGTAAAGACGTTATCCTAAACCTCTGTTCTAATTGATCTTCCGAGAAATTCAAGCCATCAGACATACAAGTGCCCCAGGCTTCATCCTTCCCACGTGAATTGCTTTACTGCAATTGCAGTCACAATAGGAGATTAGTGAAGGCTTTGTGGTACGGTGTCCTGACATGTTTCCTGTTATGTATTTGGGATTGAAGTTACCTTCGTATTTATTTAAGGCTAAAATTCATATTACGCTGAAGACTAAAATGAAACTCTTGTTCGTAGGTGAAAAGATGTATGAAAATATATAATTGTTGTATTGACGCTGAAATATTAACGGCAAGAAGGAATTTTAAGTGACTCTTTGACAAATGACTGAAGGAAAGTTTGACCGGCTTTGCCTTTAGGAAGAGCGTCATCCAGCAAGTGAAATTCCAAGCGAGAGACACAAGCAGTTGACGAAACAAAGCTAAAGAGCAAGTGTTGCGTGTACAGAGACAAAGTTACTTGGCAGTCGAATAATTGAGAAGAATTTAGCGACGAGTCCTGAGAATTTCTGGTTTTGTCAGTAAATGTGAAAAGTGCATTGGATGTTATATTGTTTTCTTTGACGTCAAAGGAATCTTTTGGAATATATCCCATTTGTTAAGTTACTATAGTTTTACAACGTATAATCTAGATCCTAAAAAAAGGGGGAAAATGTTTTTCGGATCCAATGAGAAGCTTTTATTGCTTAGTTCTGATAAGTATGCTTGCGGAATGGTTATAAGATTATCCATTCTTTGCTCATCTTTACTATATTAAGCACTATTTTTTTCTTGCAGATTCTAGAATGATAGCCAGATCAAATACTACTTCTCAAGACGGCGGTTTCCCATTAAAGAGGTGATTTGCAATTGCTACCCTTTTTGTAGAACACTATCCTCCTCCACACTATGTTGAGGTACCACGATGTCACTAGTTTTTCCTTTGTCTGTAACTTAGTGCACCCATGCTGTGGAAAATTACGATAATATAAAAGAAGGTCGAGACGGCCAGTCCAGATCCTACCAGCATTGCGTAGTGACCCGAATCATAGATAAAGTCGTACAAGGGCTGGAAGTCGGTAAGCATGAACATGGCAGTTCATTACCAGCGGACTTGTGTTAGTAAACAAGAAATTAAATAAGATACTAAATTGTCTTTTGAACTTATTATTACTACTCGTGTTAGGCTTCCATGAGAAGGGATGGTTTAGATTCCAGATTGTTCAATTTACAAAGTACAATTCATCAAGTATTAGCTTTCGAAGACATAAGTCTTCATCATCAGGTACCTGATGAAAGCTGGTATTTGATAAATTGTTCTTTGAATATTGAAGAGTCTGGATTCTAAACCATTGCTTCTTATTGAAGCCTAACACGAGTACCACGAATATATAAATATATACAGTGAAGTTGTATGGCTATTTTGTGTACTTATTATTATATTAATTAATATAGAGAAGTGGGGGCTTTTAAAATCAAGAGCTCCTGCAATGGTATTTTGAAGCTCCACATACTATTCCCATAATTTTATGAGATTTGTCGACTGTTGGGTAATTAAGCACATCCTTATTTATTGGTGATTTATTTAAAAAAAATTTCAACCATATTTCGATGTATGTTTCTTGTGTTTTCTTTCTCGAGTATCTACGATGCTACTCGGAAAAAATGCCGCAAATATATTGAAAAGTTTGTTTATGTATGTTGAGGACATTTTTAAGGGTACCCTATAGGCAATCTCAGTCATTTTTATCCTTCATTTGCAGATTTATAAATGTAAGTTGTTATATTTAGCCTTAAATATCTTCAGCTACAAGTCTGTTTGTGGAGACTATAACCATAGACGTTTTGACTCCCGTTTATGTAAATTTATCCGTCTGTTGCTCTTTTCATGCGTATATTTTGAGAAATAATAATAATAATAATAATAATAATAATAATAATAATAATAATAATAATAATAATAATAATAATAATAATAATAATAATAATAATTTTAGTGACATTCTCTGTGAGAGAGGTACAAGATAACTTTCCTCTCTCTCTCTCTCTCTCTCTCTCTCTCTCTCTCTCTCTCTCTCTCTCTCTCTCTCTCTCTCTCCTTCCATATCCCCTCAAGTGGAAGACAAAGGAATCATTCAATGTGTTGATTAACGTTTTGTGTTAGACGAGTAAGATTAAACGGTGTAATTGGTTATCATTATTCGCCTTATGTTTTTTATCTCTCTCTCTCTCTCTCTCTCTCTCTCTCTCTCTCTCTCTTTTAGGATATGCATGTCAAAGTACAGCGTACTGACACGTGGGAGATAGACGTACATATTATATAGGTGTACGCACACACACATACACACACACACACACACACACACATATATATATATATATTATATATATATATATATTATACAATTACATACATACATACGTATTTACATACATACATACTCGTATATTTAGTGTTTATAAAAATTCAGTTGTTTGTGTCACAACGCAATTGCTCTAAAAGAGATTTGTTTGACTACAGAAATAAATATATATGTATATATATATATACTTATATATTATATATATATATATATAGTTGTGTGTGTGTGTATTAACATATGTATGTATTACCTACCTGATGAAATGCTTAAAATATTGAAAAACATTGTCCATTTTTGAACGCAGCTTTTTTAATAACTGTATTCAATATGAATGGCGCAAATGACTGCCACAATGAAAAGTTTATGAGGTGTTAATGTTTTAGCATCAATTATTGAAACTTGGCCCCTCCCCCTTTTTCAGCATTGCATATCAGCCTGTAGCAAATATTCATGTACTGGTATTTTCGAAATCTTTTTTTATACCTGTGCTGAAAGTTCTTTTTTTTTTTTTTTTTTTTTTTTTTTAGAAAACTAAACGAACAGAAATATGAGGAGATGAGAGGAGACAAATAGTATTGAAAAAGGTCAGTTGAAATGGCCGGTATGACATTCACGCACTCTTGCACGCTCACGGCCTTCCGACCCGACCCGACCCACCCGCTGAAAGGGAAAGCTTCAAATAGGCATTTGTCTATATTTGTAAATCCAGATACAAATGGAGCATTGTGAAGAGTTATCCGAACAACCAATTAATGCCATATTCATTTCCCCTCGCCCTTGGCAATAGCCTTTAATCCCCAGGAAAGGCAATGCCGGCGAGGGGCCCTTCGCATTCCCCTCCCCTTTTGCTTTTCGTTATTGGCACTCGTTCCTCCCTTCCGCCTGCTCCTCTTTTCCTAAATCTCCAGTACTAGGACGATTGGCTTCCTGGCTGGCCTGGCCTGGCCTGCCGCTGATGCTCTTAGCGGCGGTGAATTAATGGACGGACGACGCTCCGGGCTCTCGCTATTCAAACGTCCTTCGGTTGCGAAGATGATTGAGGAATCGAGTTTTGCGGTGGGAGGCTGCGAAGGAAGTGGCCCTCCCCTGCCTCACTGGCAAGGGGATCTGGTAGGATTCCGTTGATGCTCGATTCCGTCTTGCTAACTGCACCAGGTTGGACTGCATGGGTTCTCTCACTTTGGCGATGAAGTTAATTTCAGATCGGTATATATGTAGATGTTTACTGCATTGATTAAAGTGTGCTCCTGTTGTTTGCCAAATCGGAACAAATTCTCTTGACTGTAGGCGCCGTGGAACAGAGGTTAAAGTTTAATGAATGTAAAACTGGCAGATTATCGATACAGAACCCTCCTGAGTAACATGCTTTAAAGAGATAGGTGTTGGACTGCCTGGATCGAATAGAGAATGTATATATATATTTAATATCTAAATTCACTTTACCTCCCAAATGATATATTTTCATATATGTACCGAAGGGGAATTTTTTTTTTTATTGATAATAATTTCGTCCCCCCATGGGATCGAACCACCGTCCAAGTGGACGGGGACGAAATCAGGACAAGTCAGTGACGCTATCCAATCAGCCATGGGGGACGAAATTATTATCAATTAAAAAAAAAAAATTCCCCTCTTCGGACATATATGAAAATATATCAATTTGGGAGGTAAAGTGATTTAGATATTAAAGGACATTTGTAGCTTGAATTGATATAAAATTGGATCACGGTTCGATGTGATAATTATTCATATATATAATATATATTATATATATATATATATATATATATAATATATATTAGAAGTGTTAATATAACCTTCCTCCTTTCTTTACCTAGGACAGTAACCATATTCCTCCTTTATGGATGCGTGTATAAATTGAAGTAGATATGCACGCATACTAATCTAAGATTGTTTATTACAACAAAATATTGGCTTAAAATGGGCTGTCTGAATGTGAACTGACAGAAAAAAAATTGTCTTAGAAATAGAGTAAAAGATTGAATGAAATGCAAAGCGAGGTGAACTTTTATGGCGCGCTGAATAAATTATTTTTCTTCCACCTTTCATTTTACTTAGGGCACAGTATTCACTTTTAAAGTTCAGATCATGTTTTATTAATATATGATGCCATTAGGATTTTATTCATGTTTGCTGGTTTATAACCTTCAGTTTTGAACGAATCTTTTTGTAGAAGTTCCACCTCTTTCATTAGGTGTCTGTGTCATGTGTTACACGTGAAATTCTAAGGTACCAAGTTACAAAGTTGTCATAATCTTGCTCCAGATCATTCATCTAAAATTAGATTGATTAGGTTTTAATTGAGGAGTCCAGACTTAAATGCGAAGTAATACTGCATACGATGCGGCCAGTTACCCAGTATGCCTTAAAGGTAGATGTTAAACTTATCGTTATTTACAGCATGAAAATCTAGAAACATAATACACTCACTGGAGATTGTATTAGTGAAGTAAAGACTAATATATTCAAAAAGCGATCGCGAATGCTTTGAGTGTTTAAAATCGTGAAAATTAAAATGGAAATATGAAAAAGGAATTCATAAGGTATACAACGTGTGCAAGTAATCAAAGAGTTTGCTGAGAAACAGTACTTGCTGAGGTAAATCAGCGGTGCCATCTATGCAGTGTAAAAAAAAAAAAAAAAGGGGGGGGGGGGGGGGGGACGACAAGGAAAAATACAAAATATACCTTCCTCGATCGTTTTTGGGCCCAGGATGGATGCAATAGCGCTGCGAGTGAAAACTTTCCTAGTTTCAGTTTGTTTTATGGAAATTAATTGCTTTACCTCATGCAGAGCCATCAAAGCCGAATATTTTTATGAAAGTTTTTAATTTTGTTCATCGGCTGATGTGCATAATTTTCAGGTTTTCATCGACGGTCTGGAATAAAAGATAGAGGGCGTGGATTAATTTTATCCGGACGTTCGTTGTAGAATTTAGCCCCGTCACGGCCGCCGTGCCCCGAGTTGCGACTGGCGATGATTCATTGCACTTATTCGTGTTCGGCCACATTTTAGGGGATTGAATGTGTTCGTAGCGTATCATAATCCTTTTCTGTTTATGTAGGATAACGTGAACGAATTGAGTGACCAACGCTCGAGTCAAAGGGATTAAATGATCTTCCTCTTCGCGGCTTTTTCTCATTTTTGTTTAGCTAAGAACGTGATGAGCTATCGCTCTTCATATTTTCTTCATTACATCTTGACTCGGGCAACCCAAGTCCTCTCGAAGGGAAATGTCGATATCACAAGATATTGGAAGATGGCGCCGCCGCCCTGAGAAATACTAGGGATATTTGAAACTTCAAAGGAAGGAGATTTCTGAAGTAAAAAGGTTCTTAAGGAAGTGAAGAATGAGGAGGTGAAGGACGCAGGATGGGATGAATATCGGAAAGACGAGAGCTTGATGGGAACCCAGTGAAAAGTAGAAGATGCGTATTCAAGGGTTGCATGTTTAAGAAATGTATGCGGTCTAAAATTAGAAGGGGATGAGCGTGGAAGAGAATTTCTATGAGAGGCTGAATTGTGCGTGGTTGTGTCTAGAGGAAGTGAAAGAGCTTTTAAATGGAATTGACACGGAATAGGAAATGTGGTGTCATTCTGTTTTGGTGTAAATTTTCCAGTCTTGTCAAAATATGCCTGGAAAAGGGCTGAGTATCAAAAATGCATGGCTGCTTAAATATTCTTGGGAAAGAGAAATTAGCGAGGAATAGTTTAAATTATGTTCTTGTACAACTTTACTGGAAGGACAGTTGATGAATGATTGATGAATGAAATATTAAGAAGAGTGGCAAGAGGATTTTACTGATCATTATAAGCTCGCAGTGAAAGTATATTGAAGAATAATTTTAAGAGGAACAGGTGAAGATGTGGCTATTGTGTGATAAGGCAATTACTTTTGATATGAAGGGGGTGAGAAGAGCAAATAAGGAGAAAATGGAAGTAAATGAGCGAAGGTATCAACTATTCATGTGGATTATGGAAAATTCGAGGAAAGTGTCATGGGGTCAGCAGGGAGTTTTTATCGTTACATGAGGATAGGAAGAGGAAACAGAAGCAGTAGGTGGTGGAATGTGGAAATGAAAGGCAAGGCGAAAGGGGGACAGGGGTAAAGAGCGATGACATGACATAAGAAATCATGTGCAGGTATACAAAATTTCGGATAAGATAGTGTACTTAGAAAGCAAAGAAGATAGATTGGCAAATAATAAAAAAACAGAGGAAACGTGATTTAAGGGAAAATTAATGCAGAGAATGGTGAATGGAAAAAGAGATCCCAGAATAGAACATAAAAATGGAGAAATGTCTTTTAAAGAGAATGAAATCTCTGGTTAATGAAATGAGTATTATGAACATTTGTTTAATGTACAGTATAGAAGAGAGCCCACTGCTGAATGACATCGAGATGGAAAAGGTTAAATGTGGTTATGGTAATGTTTGTGGAGGTGATTCTCTATCGTGCAATAGGGTCAGGTATAAGAGGTTACGCAATGGTACGAGAATAGAAGTTGGTGGGAATACAAATGCTTCGTTATGGTGGTGAAAGTGGGTGACGGTAGCGGATCATATGACTTTGTCACTCATTAACGCAAGAATTCTTTATACCCTGAAATATTAACCCATAGATATCCCTCGATATCGTACTCGCTTTACCTTGGGAATATGTGCCATCCAAAGGGAATTATAATGTATAAGTGTCATCACCCTTGACCAGGATTCGAACCCTTGCCTTTTGGACTTGATACAGAGGTATTTGATCTATCCATTAAATTCGACTCTCTGCGCATTCTCCTGTCGAATTCGGGTTCTGTACTTAGAATCGAAATTAACCCTTCCCCAGCACTTAGAATCGAAATTAACCCTTTTCCAGCACTAAGAATCGAAATTAACCCTTCCCCAGCACTTAGAATCGAAATTAACCCTTCCCCAGCACTTAGAATCGAAATTAACCCTTCCCCAGCACTTAGAATCGAAATTAACCCTTTTCCAGCACTTAGAATCGAAATTAACCCTTCCCCAGCACTTAGAATCGAAATTAACCCTTCCCCGCGCCCCTTAGAATCGAAAATTAACCCTTTCCCCAGCACATAGAATCGAAAAATTAACCTTCCCCAGCACTTATCGAATTAAACCCCTTCCCCCAGCACTTAGAATCGAAATTAACCCTTTTCCAGCACTTAGAATCGAAATTAACCCTTCCCTAGCACTTAGAATCAAAATTAACCCTTCCCCAGCACTTAGAATCGAAATTAACCCTTTTCCAGCACTTAGAATCGCCCCATTACCTCCCTTTTAGCACTTAGAATCAAATTAACCCTTCCCAGCACTTAGAATCGAAATTAACCCTTTTCCAGCACTTAGAATCGAAATTAACCCTTTTCCAGCACTTAGAATCGAAATTAACCCTTCCCCAGCACTTAGAATCGAAATTAATGCTTCTCCAGCTTGGTGACCGACTGCTAAGTTTGTGCAAGTTGCTATTGATGGTCGTTTTGTCACCAGTTCACACATGGCTGTTTCTGTTCTCTCATATATTAAACCGCCCTTCATAAAAAAAATAATAATCTCACCATGGGAATAACTCACTTATACCCAAAGGGTATTATACATGGTAAGTACGTATGTATATACACATAACATATGCATCACACATGATTGTGCACTTTAAATGTGAACGTGGGAGTAGCTGTTGAGGTTTTTATTCTCTAGAGTCACTCATTGGTAGTAGAGATGGCTTAATGTCGTATGTGTGTGTATATATATATCTATGTGTATATATATATATATATATATATATATATATATATATATATATATATATATGTACGACATTATCTAAGGGTTCCAGAGAATTGAAGACCAAAACAGCCACTCCCGCATTCATGTTCCAAATGCAGAATTGTGGATGAACTGTCAGTGCAGCAAACTTCCACAACATTAGCCGTTTCATATACTTCCAGACATGGCTCATCAACAAGGCGTTGAATCCCCAATACACTGTTTCATATATTTTACAAGTTAATCGGTAATGATCAGATTTTGCCTGTTTAAATCGTCGTGTATCCCTACATTAGGAGGAAATATCTGGTTATATTAATGAAAAATCTTGTTCGGGCGTATCCGTCTGACTTACATTTATATATATATATATATATATATATATATATATATATATATATATATATATATATATATATTATATTACTAAAGAAGCAAGGAAATAAAACTGAGCCGTAACAGTATGGATCGCATGGTTTATGATAATGACAAATTACGTTATACTTATTTGCAGGTATAAATAATTCATTTTGAATATTTCATATGTAATCGAGAATAAGAGAAAAATAGCGATAAACACGGATGAATGAATATAGTCATTCTTCTCATGTGCGTGAAAGTCTCTCTCTCTCTCTCTCTCTCTCTCTCTCTCTCTCTCTCTCTCTCTCTCTTTGGAGAAAGATGTTACTAAAAACATCCTAAGGTATGTCACAACTATGAAATATATGGTGAATGTGCATACCTAGACGGCTATGAGGATGATTGCAGAGATCTGCATCCAAAAATATGCAAAAACCTAAAAGAAGGAAAAGGATGTAAGTTCGACAAAAAATGTAAATATATGCACCCTGTAGCCATGAATCATAATCAAATAAATAATCAAGTAATAAAATCCAAAATAGGAAAGAAACAAATAAAGAGAGAAATAAAGAATATCAGGTAAAAGAAAAAACCAAGCCATCAACGCGATAGGCAGTGATGTCAGCAAAAAATTTCAAAGCCTCAGCTCCAAGATATAACTCAAGAGATAATAACTGTATTTATTATGCAAGAGGATATTGCAGATACGGAGAAAATTGCAGATTCAGACACAAAATGAAAAATTATGATGAAGGAAGATCAAATATTATGGAAAAGTTGGATTTTTTAATGTCAGAATTTCTGGAAAAGAAAAAAAGAACAACATACCAGAACAGGAAAGAGACATGGGAAAATCCTTATTATTTCCCATATTAAATGAAGGAGAAAACACGCAAACCATCATAGTGATGAATGCGCAGGGTTTAGTTACAAGTAACTCAAAAAGAAAAATAGAGTACTTAGAAGAACTAACCCAAATTGAAAAGAAAATAGATATAATGAATATAAGTGAAACCTGGTATTCTCAAGAGACTGGGAATGATGATCAAATAAAAGGGTTCCAAACTTAAAGATCAGATAGAAAAAATAGGAATCAAGGGGGAACCGCAATATATGGGAAAGACAAAAAACAAGGAAAAATATATGAGAAATATAGTAACTCAGAATGTGAACTAATAGCGGTAGAATTTGAATCTGAAAAATTAATGAACATAGTAATATATAGACCTCCTAATACGAAACAGTTTGACTTAATAATAGAAAAATTGGATGATATATGTAGAAATCACAAGGACTGGACTATTCTCCTATCTGGAGACTTCAACTTTCCTTTCGTAGACTGGAAAGAACGAATAGGAGATTGTGGTTGTACTTATACATATAAAAAAGAGAGTAATAGTAGTGCAGAAGATAAGAGGCAATTCGAAAAGCTATTAGATATGCTACTAGAATACAACATTCAACAAATAAATCACCTGCCAACAAGAAAGGAAAATACTTTAGACCTAGTATTTGTGAACGAGATGAATTATGTTAAAGAAATAATAGTTTATAATGCGAGTATTTCAGACCATAATGTCATAGAATTAACAGTCCATTCCAAAGCAAGTGAAAACAGAGATAAGCAAGAAATGAAAAAGTGGGAAGGATATGGAAAATACAACTTCTACAGTAAAGATATAAAATGGTCAGAAATAAATGAAGAATTAAACAAAGATTGGGATAACATTTTCGTAAGTGATGACATAAGGGTAAATACGGAGATATTATATAAAATATTAGAGAAAATAGTGGATAAATATATACCGAAGAAGAAAAGTAAACATCAGTCATGCATACCAAGAGACAGAAGGATCTTGTTCCAGAAAATCAGAAAGTGGAATTATAGAATTAAAAAGTAAGATAGAAAATGCAGAACAAAAGATTATACAATCAAAAGAAAATGAAAAACGGGACTTGGGAGAAAAAAACCAGGTAAATATCAAGCAAAACCCAAACTATTATACTCATACGCAAAAAAGATGAATAAAAGAAGAATAGAAATAGGCCCTCTAAGAATTGAAGGGAGATTAACGAATGAAAAAAAAGGAAATTTGCAACATATTGGCAGAACGATATAAGAGAGAATTCACCCCTAGAATAGATAATGAAGATAATGATATAGAAGTAAGGGACGAAAATGGTGCATATTTAGCTGACATAGATATTAATGAAGCTGATATTGTGCAGGCTATTAATGAAATTAAAAATTAAGCTGCAGCAGGACCTGATGGAGTTCCTGCTATTTTATTAAAGAAAGTAGTTCATTCTATCTCAAAGCCACTTGCAATATTATTAAGACAAAGTGTAGATACAGGCACGATATATGATGAGCACAAATTAGCATATATTACCCCTACTTTCAAAAGTGGATCAAGACTAGAGGCAAGTAATTATAGGCCTGTGAGTCTAACATCACATATTATGAAAGTGTATGAAAGAGTAATGAAGAAAAATATTATGAAACATTTAATAAAAAATAATCTGTTTAATATAGGACAACATGGTTTCGTACCCGGAAAAAGTACACAAACCCAACCAGTAGTCCACCATGAAAACATATACAAAAATATGAAAAGCGGAAATGAAACAGATGTGGTTTATCTAGACTTTGCAAAAGCTTTTGACAAGGTAGACCATAATATATTAGCGAAGAAAATTAGAAAACATAATATAGTGGATAAAGTAGGAAGATGGTTAAAAGAATTTTTACACAACAGAAAACAGATAGTTATTGCAAACGATGAGAAATCGGATGAAGCTAAGGTAATTTCCGGTGTGCCACAAGGTACGGTGTTAGCTGCATTACTGTCTGTTATTATGATTGCAGACATAGACAGTAATGTTAAGGACACGGTAGTGAGTAGTTTCGCCGATGACACAAGAATAAGTAGAGAAATTACTTGTGATGAAGATAGGAACGCGCTACAAAGAGACCTTAACAAAGTATATGATTGGGCAGAGGTAAATAGGATGGTATTTAACTCTGATAAATTTGAATCAATAAACTATGGAGACAGAGAAGTAAAGCTATGTGCATATAGGGGACCTAATAATGAGACAATCACAAATAAGGAAGTAGTTAAAGACCTTGGTGTGATGATGAATAGGAACATGTTATGCAATGATCAAATAGCAATTCTATTGGCAAACTGTAAAGCAAAAATGGGAATGTTGTTACGGCACTTCAAAACCAGAAAAGCTGAACACATGATTATGCTTTATAAAACATATGTTCGTAGTCCACTTGAATATTGCAATATGATATGGTACCCACACTATCAAAAGGATATTGCACAAATAGAGAGTGTACAAAGGTCCTTTACAGCTAGAATAGAAGAAGTTAAGGACCTTGACTACTGGGAAAGACTACAATCCTTAAAATTTTTTAGTCTAGAAAGGAGAAGAGAACGCTACATGATAATTCAGGCATGGAAACAGATAGAAGGAATAGCTGAAAACATCATGGAGCTAAAAATATCAGAAAGAGCAAGCAGAGGTAGATTAATAGTGCCCAAATCTATACCAGGAAAAATAAGGAAAGCACACAGGACATTAATCCACTACGCACCAGCATCGATAATGCAGCGTATATTCAATGCGTTGCTAGCTCATCTGAGGAATATAACCGGAGTGAGCGTAGATGTGTTTAAGAATAAGCTCGACAAATATCTAAGCTGCATCCCAGACCATCCAAGATTGGAAGATGCAAAATATACCGGAAGATGTACTAGCAACTCTCTGGTAGACATTAGAGGTGCCTCATACTGAGGGACCTGGGGCAACCCGAACAAGATGTAAGGTCTGTAAGGTCTCTCCACCATAAGAGAAAGAATATAAAGTATGCTCAATATATTTAAAATTCTCTCTCTCTCTCTCTCTGTCTGTCTGTCTCTCTCTCTCTCTCTCTCTCTCTCTCTCTCTCTCTCTCTCTACAGCACTGGGGAAAGAATATAAAGATTATTCAATATATTTAAAATTCTCTCTCTCTCTCTCTCTCTCTCTCTCTCTCTCTCTCTCTCTCTCTCTCCAACAGCACTGCAGAAAGAATATAAAGATTGGTCAATACATTTAATCTCTCTCTCTCTCTCTCTCTCTCTCTCTCTCTCTCTCTCTCAGCAGCAGAGAAAGAACATAAAGATTGTTCAACTCATCTTTAATTTTACTATTCATCTTTAATTCTGTCCTTTCACCACCTCCCTTCACCTTGTTCAACTCTATCCTTTTTCATCTGGTCTCACCATTAGATCTCTTTTGTTTCGGTTTTCACTTTTACCAGCCACTCTCCGCTTCCCCGTCATCCTCTTGTCGACTTCAGTTGGCACGTGTCATGTTCTTAACAAGTTGATTAAACTTGAAGTTGGGTGAATGCTGAAAGGAACGGCGGATCGGATAGCGAGGGTATTTATAATCTTACCACCTAATAGTTGTGATTGAGTGATTGGGAGTGTCAGACCTGTTGACGTTCATGTTAATAATCGTCGAGAATGTCGTGAGTAGTTTCAGAGGACGGCTGAGTAGGGATTTAAATCAAAAGAAAAATGTATCACTGCCAAGCAGTGTGAAGAGAATTCCATATTTGATCATATGTCGAGATGACGGATTTGATGTCATTGATGTATTTTATTTTGATGTCATTGATGTATTTTTCAGCATATAAAACGGACGCTTGTAACTTCTGTCAAGAGCATTGCTATAATTTATGGAAGTGTAAGTGTAGGACATTTCTCTCTCGTAAAATATTCTTTGTTGAAGTCAGAGTAAGTAAACGGTACCAAATAGCGTAAATTAAACTATTTCTCAGAAGGACGTAACTGTGAAGCCTGAGAGGAATAAAAAAAATCAAGACCAGATTATCGTTTAACAATCAAGTGAATCTAGTAGGTAATGTTCAGGGAACAAGACGTTATAGCCAATAATTTTCTAAACAAGGGGTTCAGTGGAATACTTCTGTATGAAAAATATAAAACATAAAACAATAAAATTACAAATATTACATATGCAAATATAAATCGACAGTCAGAAAATACATGTAGAACAGAAAGATAAAGATGCATTACCTTTCCTTGGTTACGGAATTTTGTATACTTTTTTTAGTTTTCTGAAAAGGAAACAATTGTACCGGCTTTGTCTGTCCGTCCGCACTGTTTTCTGTCCACGCTTTTTCTGTCCCCCCTCAGATCTTAAAAACTACTGAGGTTAGAGGGCTGCAAATTGATATGTTAACCATCCGCCCTCCAGTCGTCAAGCATACCAAATTGCAGCCCACTAGCCTTAGTAGTTTTTATTTTATTTGAGGTTAGTGTTAGCCATAATCATGCGTCTGGCAACGATAAATGCCAGGCCACCACCAGGCCCTGGTTAAGGTTTCAAGGTTTCATGCAGCATTATAGAGAGACCACCGGAAGATAGATCTATTTTTGGTGGCCTTCATTATACGTTGTGCAGAAAACTCGATTGTCCCAAGGAAACTTACGCGCATTTCTTACTTGTTTTATTTTTGTGAAGGTCGTGAATAGATCCATTGGTTCAGTTTAAAAAAAGAAGTGTGTGAAGTACAGTTACGAAGTGGAGTCAAATTACGTTCTGAAGTCTATGGCAGTAGTTTGTATTCTTAATAATTTATAAAGAAAAAAAATTTAATTTAACAATTCATTTAAATGTGTAGCTTCTAAAAGTTTCATAGTATATCCTTTTTTTCATAAAAATCATAAACATTGACATCAGTGACCCTCTTGACCTGAGAGAATATATATTACAGAATATAAATGTTTTTCTCCTAAAAGTTGTCCACAATGACTTCTTTAATGCAAGTATTTCAAGCCTCTTGCTCTCCGAATATGTCATTCTGAGCTTCAAAAGAAGCTTTGTGTGCTGCCTGTTCACTCTCTCAAGAGGGCATCAATTAAAAAGAGCGAAAAATGCTGCATTAGCAAACATAAACATATGTGTGTTTAATAATGCTTCTCTTATGTAAGAGCCCTTTAGCCTATGACGAATGATGCATTTTACAGCATGTTCTAGTCAGTAATGGTTATGTCATCTATTCAATATTTATTGAAAGGCATATCTAGAAACACGGGAATATTTCAGTCAGCAGAAGAGTAAACAAATGGAAAACATGTACTCCACATGAAACGCCTGGGCTCATAAATTACAGCCGTGTACTCACTCGGCTAGCTACCCTTTCAGTGTGCGTAATCAACATAGAAAAATCACAAAATGGTAAACATTTGATTATTGATATAGGGAATAATTACACAGTGAGCCTTTCATGATAGTAATAACCTTGTTTTGAAAAGCAACAGCGATTTGATAAATGAAAGATCCGGTTGAATACTCTGGTAATACTTCCGTGATTCAAAATAAATGTTTTGCCCGGCCCCGAAAATGTTTAGATTTATTCAGGCCTTGTTTAATGATTTAGCTGCGTTGCTCTAAATATTTCAGCGGAACGGAAATTATAAATGACTGCATGAAAAAGCCTACATAAATCATCAAAGTATGCTCTCTCTCTCTCGCTCTCTCTCTCTCTCTCTCTCTCATGTGGAACGATCTATTTCTCCACCACATTTTATACGAGACACAGACAGCTCCGCGGTTGAGCTCTTCCCAAGGGAGATCGATGACTTACAACCTATACGCTGCGACAAATGGTAACAATCGCTGGATTACGTGACGATAATAGCTAATATCGTTATCGTTTCACGAGATCTTCCTATCTTATAGATGTGCTTCTGTGCGCCTGCGTGGACAAATCATGAAATTTGGTATTTCGGTTTGGGATGATATTGATAACAATAACATTTTGGAGTTGCCGAAGTAGTAATACTGACGCCTCCAATCACAGATCCATTTTCACTGGTAAGAAGGAATTCGAAAAATCCACCGATGTGTTTGCAATTTTAGGGCAGAATTGCCATGTTTATCACCACTGTATTTACTCTCGTTGGAATGAGCATACAGTGACTTTATCAGCGATAACAAGAATGATAATCCCCATTAAGTTTCAAGTCCTGATGACAACTGTGCCTCCAGAAGTAAATACGGACATCTGAAATGCTTGTCACAAGGCTTTGGCATTGACGCCAACCCCATGTTTATTTGGCTTTAAATTTCGCATTTCCGGCCCTGTGATTTGGAATTGGAGTATCGAAACAAAAAAATTATCGCAGATCAAACAACGCTTTTAACATCTCAATGCTAATGGCTGTTATAGAATGTCGAATGTGGTAAATATTATGCGTAAAATTACCTTCAAATTACCTTCAGTTTATCCGTCCCCTTCTGTGATGTTAATCTGGTGAATATGATGATGATGGAGGGTGGAAACCTTTTTTTTTTATTTATTTTCTTTTATTTTTGCTTATTCATTCCAGTTATTTGTCCCGTCATGGTGACCCGCTGATAGTCAGCTTAGTGATCTGGTTAAACTATCTTAATAAATTATTATAACGCTCAGTTCCGTTTGCCTTTATGGCGGTAGCATTTAATCAAACGATTTATCCTTCATGTACATTAAGATATTCACTTCCTGTCGGCTCAGCATCACTCAAATCACGGATATGAAATTCGGCAATGATGGGAAGAGTGAATTCATTCCGAGTTTCTGGGTTCACTAGGTTAACTTGAATCACCCAACGGTAATTAGCCACTTTTCGGACGCCCCATTCACGGGCATGACGAAAACTTAGCTTCCCCAAAGATCCAGAGATTACAGTTTCCAGTTATCCCTTAGAATAAGAGTTATCATTTACATTTTACGCGGCTGTACAGATCATCTTCAGTAGTCCAAGAGATTCGTAATGATATTTCCTGAAATATGAAAGCACGTGCTGATGATTAAATACACACACACACACACACACACACACACACACACACACACATATATATATATATATATCAATATATAATATATATATATATCATATATACATGTGTGTGTGTGTGTGTGTGTGTGTGTTGTGTGTGTGGTGTGTGACGCGTGTTTTTGTTTGTGTGCATATGTATATTTGTGTGTGTACGACAGTATACTCTATACGTATGTTGCTAGTCATACACTCTCTTTAGCCCTCATTGTGACACCACAGTCTCCTAATAATCAGGTGCACAATTCACTGCTTAAGATACAGTGGACATAGCTATATAACAGAGCGTGTCCATGCACCAATCTCAGTTGAGCATGGGCGTTCTTGTTTGGTAGTAAAAACGGGTTAAAGTGAATTGAATATCACACCAAACGCTAACAATCATATATCCAAAAGTAAAACGAGTGCTTGTTTATCACAAGAGGTCACTAGATTGTGTGAAATTTTATAACACTTTTCTCGGGTTTCAGAAGATTGAATGTTACCGATCCCTCCAAGATGCGCACACACGTATGTTTGTATGTATGTATATATATATATATATATATATATATATATATATATATATATATATATATATATATATATATATATATATATAGCTTATTAGTTTTTCTCATCCTTCGTAACCATGTGGAATATAAGCTGCCTGAATCTTTGCTGAATGTGAAATCTTTCAGCATTTGATAAGTTGTTCAAATGCAGATCACCATCAGGACTTTGTCGCCGGAAAGATACACTGAATTTCTCTACAAGAGTCACAGATTAACGTTAAGACAGTCTTTCATTAAATATTACTTTCAGCTCAGAGGTACAAACGAAGGCAGACTGCATTTTGCTGGTACTTTTTCGTAGAGAGAGAGAGAGAGAGAGAGAGAAAGACTTGAGTTTAGTCACAAGGTTCACTAACCTCTCCAGTTCATCAGTCAAAGTTTTCTTTTCCAATTAACCCTCTTCTTTCGTTCAGAGGTTAACAAACTTTCATCCACTGCTTATAGTGTTTAAACACTCGCTGATAAGGGTTCATAATGGCGAAAAAAAATGTAATAGACTTTTAAGTCATTGAGTGGTTTTACATAGCATTTTTTTTTATCTTTTTAATGTTCTAATGGGTAAAACTGCACATCTTTCCCAGAGGTTACTGTCTGTGCTGACGATGGTTTAATTCGGTTCGTAAACGAAACTGTTTTGACAAGGGCAGAGCTCCAGATGAGATTGGTGATTAATGAAAACAAAAGTTAAATTCATTCACAGATGATTAATGGAAATCATTTTTTGGTTAGTCAAAATATATTTGAAAAAGTAAATTCAAATAAGTACCTCGGTATGCACATAGGCTTTTATAAGACCTTGGGCAAATATTTTAACTGTTTCTGCAAAATGTAATAATTATTGAAAGGAGTTCTATAAAACAATGCTGAAATATGATATGTCTATGTTGTAGACCAGGTGCTAATGCTTTGTTCATTGGGCATTGGAAAATGGGAGTCCATGGAAAACTAGTGATGGCTTCTTAAATGGTTTAAAGATTAGCTGTTAGGATGTTGTGAAGGAATTTTAAGAGAATGGTGCACGTTCTGATGACATGATGTCGCAAACATATGTGGACAGGACTCTGCAGACAAAGGGCTGAAGGGCTGAAACGAATATGCCTTGTTACCCAGAAAAGTCTCGTTGAAGCTGGCTTGTTTAATCGATATAAGGAATTAGTATGTTCCGTTGAAGATCGTGGATCTTATGTCATTCATTTCCCAGGTACCCTTTGATGTTGGTATTCAGTCAAATCAGATCATTGACAACTTGGCAAAGGATGCTACGACAAGTACTATTGACACGGTGAGCACTACACGTTTTATGAGAAGAATGAGGCCCAAGAGAGGTGAATGGGAGACTGATGAGATTCAATGAATCCTAAACGAATAGAAAATACCTATATTAAATATGGTAGAGCTATATCTGAAGAAGATTAATTTTCAATGAGAGAGAGTACGGTTAAGTTATTAATACTCTACGTGATATATTGATAGTGAAAGCAATTCCTGTAAAATTATGGGGTGAATGCGTGTGTATATTGTAAAATTATTTTTTGCCAAATGGGTTTGTATACTGTGTATACTGGTATAATTATACACCCACTCCAGTGCAGTGTTGAAATGATTCAGTCATTGCACATACACAGATACATACCTTTTAATATCAGGTGAAGTGATATGATGAAATGGTAAAATGTCAGACAGTACACAAGAATTATCTTTTGATATTAAGTTAGCGAAAATAGATTGCAGCATAATAGTAGTTCATATTATTTTGGAAATAATTCTATCCTTTATAAAAGACATCCGAGCTGCTGCTCTCTCCCCCGCCCCCCCCTCATTGACAGAAAAGTTAGGAAGTTCCAGACTCGAAAGTATGCAAAAAGCTCTCTTCTTTCTTGACTATCTTTCATTCATTTTAGAGTTTTCCCTCGGGGAAAGTAAATAGAAAGTCCCTTTCAACGACAAGGAAAGGCTGTTGAACTCTTTTCAGAGTTAGACGTTTTAAAATTCATGAACAGTCTCAGTCATATCGCTCCCCCTTTGCGTCCTTCAAAACTGAGAGAGAGAGAGAGAGAGAGAGAGAGAGAGAGAGAGAGAGAGAGAGAGGGTCATTTTTATTTCACTTTATAACGAATTTGGTCTCCATAACTTGCCGTAACAGTGGAGGGTCGGAGGAGGAGGGGGATTGGAGGGAGCAAAGGCTCTTGGGGGTTTTCCCTATTCCTCTCTAGGGCCCTTTCTGGCCCGGAATGGTCCCTTACCCTTCTGCAGAGGCCCCTGAGAGAGTCGTTGTCCGAAAAGAGGTGGACCAGGTGCTGGTAAATCTTCAACACGTTGTTCCGCTTCACTATAGTTTGTAGGTACTGCAGGGTGAGAGAGAGAAGAGGGGAGTCGTGTTAGAATAGCTTCTCTCTCTGCCAACACTGGTCAGTGCAATTTCTCAGCGGATATTAACAGTTGCGAATATATATATATATATATATATATATATATATATATATATATATATATATATATATATATATATATATATATATATATATTTATATTTGTCTCACAAAATTAATCATTACTGAGTGTATAGAATTTTTTAGACTTACAATGCCTGTGACATTATATAAAACTGACAGTGTACTTTATATATATATATATATATATATATATATATATATATATATATATATATATATAAACAGATAGATTTTGATGTGTATATATGCATATTCAGCACAGTTTAATTAATAAATCCTACCTTAAAATTAACGAAGTCGTATCGTCGTTAGGTGATAATTGTAATTATTACAACGGTTAATCACAATTAATAAGAAACGCAAGCGTAGCTGCTTGACGTTGCAGGATGAAAGGGCAGATATGCCGCAAAAAAGAAAAAAGAAAAAAAAAAACTCCCAATGCAAATGTTTGTGTTTGAGGAAATCCTGAATGAGAGGAAACTTGTTATTGCTGATCTTATTGATCGGATCGTCCATTATCGGTTGCAAACCAAAACATTGTTTGTGAACTGCATTTGTTTACACAGCTGGAAATATGTTGCTGAATGGCCTGCGATTCTTTTTTTTATTTCTTTTTTTTTATTCTATTCTTCCTATCCTGTAATTCAAGCATTTTTATAACCGTCTCGTTTTCATTCCCATCTGCGTCTCTGACAGCTTCCATAGCAAGTCGTACCACAGGGTGCAATAAAGTTGATTCTAGCACCGGAGTGAAATATTTTGATGTTCTTTCACATTGCATGTATAGCGTATGTACACCCTGACAAATAAAGCCATTTTAACTCGATATAGCGATGTTTATTGCAATATCCACAGCTGACACGATATTCGATCAATGAGAGTGGTTTAATATGATTGACTGGAGTGAACAGATAAATTTTAAATAACGAACCACATAAATGAATTTTTTTTATCATTTCTGATATACTCTCTAGTTATTGGCACCTCATACACCGCAGCATGCAACATTTGATTGAAATTGCCATCAATTTATTAGTCAATGTACATGTGAAATCATATTGAAATATATATATATATATATATATATATATATATATATATATATGCATATATATATATATATATATATATATATATATATGCGTTTTTATTGATTTATATACTTATAATTTTGCTTATTTATTGTAATTCATTTGTATTTTTGTAAATGTTCAGTTTTTTCTTATTATATATTACTTTTTTTTATTTCTATGTCTAACATTTATTTTATATATCTATTATATTTATGATATTTGTACAATCCATATAGGATTGCTTTGTCATTTTTTATTTATTTCTATTTTAAATACGAACCTTATACATACATACGTACATAGATACATACATACATATATATATATATATATATATATATATATATATATATATATATATATACACATACATATACACGAGGAATTTTCTTTTTTTACTTTCCCAAATATTAAGCCACAAATGTGATTAGCTATTCGATTCAATATACCTTACGAATCATTTATACCCTTGGGATATTGTAACTGGTGGATATCAAATGATAAAATGGTAGGTATGTCTTGATGTTTGTATGTATGTTGTATATATATATATATATATATATATATATATATATATATATATATATATATGCTCTTACCCTTATTGATGTGTCGTACGCGCTGGCAATCATGTACTTGTCTGCTAGCCTGTAATGAAAGAAAAGAATAGCATTAATAACATTGTACTTTGAACACCTCACCCCCTTCACTTGCAAAGAGCAAAACCGTTTGAAATTATATTGTATTTATTATAGAACGCTGGAGTATTGTTTTGAAGAATATCCTTCCCAGGAGGAAGGAGAAGGATTAATAAATCTGTCTAGTGTTATGCTGATGTTATGAAAAGGAGGTTTATCCACTGTTGATTCTTATACATAAAATACTAGGAAGCCTCTTTTAAAGTGACCTCCACTCTTGCGCGATTGGTACGGCTCTTTCAGCGTAATCGATTCTCCAATCCTACCTTTTTAAAGGGCTGCTTTTATTGCTTCCTCGGGCGTGAGGTGCTAAACATTCTCCCCCTTATCCTCCTCCACTGTTTATTTTTTATTTTTTCACGTAACCCTGATCCGACACGGTCATATTCTTTTCGTCTGCGCGGCATTCAGACGATGTATAGAATATCCTTTTTTTACCTGGAGCCTGCTGTGATAACCCCAGGCTACTCTTCGTGTCATCTTGAATTATACGTAATGTATGAATCCTCCTGGAAGTTTAACCATGTCTTTAATAAGAGTATGTCATTTCACGGGAAATGGATTGCCCTGAAATTTGTAATATGATGAATTAGTCGTTGATATTTTTTTTCGCTGCCCGATTTTGAAGTCGTTGGAGATATTTATATTGTCTTTGATGATGACCTTCTTCTCTTCTTAAAACTGTTGTTAAAGAAGCTGTAATGAATAATTTTCACTTTTGTATCTTTGTAGAAGGTATTCAGTTGTTTTCTTATTTTTATGAATATTTTGTCGTTTAATAATTATGACATTTGTTTACCACATTTTTCTTTTATGATAATACATATCGGAAATATATGAGTCCCTAATATCTCACCGGAATATTTATATATAACATTCATCGAATATTTTCATAAGTCTCTCTCTCTCTCTCTCTCTCTCTCTCTCTCTCTCTCTCTCTCTCTCTCTCTCTCTGTATGTATTCTGGGAGGGAGCTTTGAACCATCTTCAAACGAAATCTGACGGCTGTTTCCTGAGTTATTGTAATGTACCTCCTATAGAGACGTGCTGAGATCTCCCCCACCCTCCCTTTTTTTTTCTTTTTTTTTTTTAATATGGAGTGTCCATTTCTTCAACTCTGAGTGTGTTGGACATCTGATATCAGTCCATCAGTAAACCTTTGACTCTGTTCAAGTTTTCTGGTATTAATACTAGGTCATGATATACGATATGTAAATTGTCCCTGTCGACTTCTCTTCAGGCACTTTTCTCCATTTCACAAAGAGATATATTTCGAATGAATTTCTTGTGTTCTCGTATTATGGTTTTTTTTTCTTTGGAGGTTTCTTAGTGTTGAAGAAAGAAAGCTCCAGTATCATTTAACGTAGAAGCTTTTGAGAAATGTTTTACATTGTAGATAATATTTAGAATGTATTTTCAACACATTATATGTATGTATGTGTGTGTGGATGGTTCTATAATTGTTTTTTCTTTGGCCTAATTCCATGTCTGGCCTAAGTGGTGTTGATCCACATAGCCAGTCGTTCTCTATGATTTCAAAAGAGGTATGTCTAGATGTGTATTATAAAAGTAGTTTGAAAAATGATAAACACTTCCGCATTTGTAAGTGGACTGCTTAAGGAATCAAATATGAACTTGATTGTTGTATCTTGAGTTTTAGTGTCATAAGCAAGTTCAGACAAAGCTGGGATAAGTGGGAAAACTGTAGTCACTAGCATTTCAGCACTAATGTCTCCATGAACAATTTTTCCACCACAAACCCACTAAGTGTGCTGACGTTTTACAATACACAAAAATTGCATTTCTAAATCAAAATCTGCTTGGTGACCTACCGATTAGTGCCTCCAGGTCCAACATAACAAACACTTTAAATTTAAAGCTGCTATCTGCCCCAAACTAAGCAAATAGTAATTTTATCTGAATATATTAACGTAAACTAAAAAAAATTAAGCTTAATTTTGTTGAGTTTACGTTAATATATTCGGATCAAATTACAATCTGCTTAGTTTGATTTAGTGTGTTGACTTTAGAATCTATAATGACCTGAGAATATTGAAACTGGTAAAATCTTTCTACTCGGCCCAAACCATAGAAATATTAAAGTTTTGTGTTTGGATTAATGTTATTGCGTCGCTTCCAAGTCACAATCAAAATATCATAATAATCACAATCTTTAAGATAAAGTCAGTATATATTCCATGCACTCGGTGTAATGAATAATGCATGCAGTTTATATTGTTAAACTAGGACAAATTTTTACAACAAATTTCTTCATATTTTGATCATTTTCCTGAACCTCTTATCGCTCGCAAACGCACTTTTAAGGTAGGAATTCATATCTCAGTCAGCAAGAATAAATTCGGGCAAAACTTGACTCTTGGAGCCAGGTGGCGCTTTTGTCACTTACCCCAAAACGAGGAGGGCATTATCAATGCTATCCAAGTCAGTTTTGTCGGAATATATATGATTTAATAACCAATTGAAAGCACCTGGCGAGTCCTCATTCAGAACTACCACTCCGCTGGAATCCGCCGGATTGGCAATCAATAAGTCTTCGAAGACCGGGCTCCTCATCGACAGTATCAGGCGGTGCACCTGTAAGGAAGCGCGAGCTCTTTTAGGGTGAGGTCGTATTTCTGCTATGGATGTTGTGCCTCTAACACACACACACAAACACTATCTCTCTTGTTAAGTTAATGGACGCATACCGTACTATACATATGTACAAGTATGAATATATATAATATATATAAGATACCTATATAATATTAATCTATATATATTATTAAACATATATATATATATATATTTATTATATATATATCTATATATATAGTATATATATATATGATGATGATGAAGAGGACAGCGAGAATACTGGAGATCAATTGTCTTCTTTTGTATTGAGAACTACGTTTCGACAATCCTTTCCATTCTTCAGGGTATATAAATGGGATTAATTTTTACAATATTAAAAAGTATGCTCAATTAACCTAATAATTATAAAAAAATATAGTTTGTCATTAAGTAAGAGAAAAATATAAAATCTACAAAGTGACTTTTAGTTTAAAATCGCTTTGTAGTTTTTCTTTTTCTTTTAGCTTATTGACAAACTATATTTTTTTTTATAATTATTAGCTTAATTTAGCATACTCTTTAATATTGTAAAAATTAATTCTATTTACATCCCTGAAGATGGGAAAGGACTCCCGAAACGTAGGTGTCAATAAAAAGAAGAAACGATCTCCAGTCTTCTCGCTGTCCTCTTCATTATTAAACTTAAGCTCATCAGGAGCGAAAATCTTACAAGTTATATATATATATATATATATATATATATATATATATATATATATATATATATATATATAATTATATATATATATATATATATTATATATATATATATATATATATATATATATATATAATGTGTGTATGTATGCATGTGTGTTTGTGTGGGTACGAGGGTGTGTGTTTGTATGTTTGTGTGCATATACTATGTATGGGTCTTGATGCATGCACAAAAGTTTTAATGTATGTGAATGAGTAAGTAGTATTTTCTCAATTGTAGACATATGCAATATTTCATGTAAATTAATGTTGATCAACAGACGAATACATTCATGTATCATGGAAAGTAGAAAATGATGTCCCTCTTGTTTCCCGGTATTTCACATGCCATACGAGAAGGCTATAAATACCTGCTCTTTCTTTTCCTTCTTTACAATGAGCCCTGAAACTTTTCATATGGCCTAGTACCACTGATGAGTATGTCCTACCGAAATGAAAGCCAAAATCTGAATCGCTAAATAGGAAACATTTGCGATTTTTTGTTTAGCATTGTACAGTGAATAATAGTCTGGTATCTCGCGCAAAATGAAGAGGAGAAATGTTTGCTGTTGACGGTTGATTATGTTTCGGAATGAAATAGCCTCTACTGAATAACAATTTCTTCTTTTTACTGGACGGCGTCAATGATCCTGGTAGTCACGACGCCAGATAATTACTAATTATTCATTCATTCATTCTTTTTACTGGAATTTCGTTTCCTTGTTCCTGATATCGATTTTTTCATCCAGAGAGATTTCAGTTTTAAAAGTTCTTTTTGTGTATAAATCGGAAGTCTCCTGCTTGATCTTCATCTGTCATCCTATATTCTGCAACTGATTTAGTTTAATTAAGCGAATTAACAAAATGTGGATTTTTTTTTTAAAGAACACTCGAGCAAGTTGCTCTCGATGGGAAATCTTGCCCACGATTTCTGAACTGATTTGATTTTATTTGTAGAGTCCTGTTGTTTCTCCAATTTTTCTCTGCAAGGAAATGTTTCCCTTGTGGAGGGGAACGCAGCAAGACGAATTCAATAAGAACAGAAGGTGTATCTTTCTCGAGAGAAGCAAATTTTATCAATGTGAATAAAAGTTAATATTATTGAGATTAAAAATCAATATTTATCGTATCCTTTCCCTTGTTCGACGACATATTGAAAAAAAAGTGATTGAAGATGTGGAAATGAATACCTAAATGAAGTATTGATAGTTCTAACGGACTGCTGTTTTAACTTTTAAAATTGTAACGTCTTGAGAGAGAGAGAGAGAGAGAGAGAGAGAGAGAGAGAGAGAGAGAGGAGGAGGAGGAGAGAGAGGAAGGTTTGAGAAGAGAGAGAGATATTTTAACTCTGAGAGTGATTTGTTATAGGGAATCTTAAAAATTATAATTGGAGCTATTTCCTACCAAGAATTTATACGATGAAAAAGAAAAAAATATTGACGATACACGTGGAATCCTACAGAATATATTAATTTTCTGAAGGGTCTCTCTTATCGTTGGTATCTTGATTATGATTTCCCCTTAAAGATTTCCCGTGACATCTCGCGCTCTGCTGTACCTTAAACGTTTCTCTCAGAAACCAAATAATTTTGTACAGTAAGAAAGACATGCTCCGCATGAATAATGGAATTATTTTTAGAAATCCTTCATCTTTGTTTATGGTAACCAATAATTCTGTGTGGAGTCTAAGTATTATAAATTAAATTCATTTGGAATTTATTTAAAGACCCTGTAAGTAAATTGTACTTTGGAAATACGTCCAATCTGGAATTATTTCTTTATCGAGTTGAGCTAAGATTTGGAGGAATATACATACACACACACACACACACACACACACACACATATATATATATATATATATATATATATATATATATATATATATATATATATACTACACACACACACACACACACACTAGGTGACCACCCCTTCATTGCCGGTGAAAACCCTGAATGACAGTCGATCATTTACCTTAGAGAGGAAGTAACACGTGGTGTGATTTTGATTAGCATGTTTATTTGAATTAATGATTTCTAGACAGAATTATTAATCACAGGAAAGAAAAGCATTTTCAGTGAGAGTACACGTCCTTTACTCGACAAAAGAAGTCAAAGGGAATACAGGAAAATTTGTCTAAGTCGATACGAAAGTGTACAAGCCTACTTTCCCGACACTCCACGTTTCACACTATGCAAAATGTTTTGCCTTGGTTGGGTCTTTGCTGCGACCCACTGTAAATCACGTACCCAGGTCGTCTGGGGTACGGCTTTTGAAACCTATGTGAAAACCTTCCTTGGGTCAAATGGGGGGCACATGCATAATTTTGTGTAGATTTGTCAAGCGGTTCGGATTTCTATAGAGCTGTAGTTTACATACATACAAGTTTACAAGTTATTACATTCGCGTTATATATATATATATATATATATGTATATCATATATATAATATATATATCTATAAATATATATATAAAAATATATAATTAAATATATAATATATATAATATTCTATATATATATATATATATACATATATATATATATATATATATATTATATAGAATATAGTATATAGCAATCCAAGGAAGATACAACTCACAGCAACATTTCTTCTTTCTTTTTATTGCACTTGTGAACAAAAACCTTCAACTCTACAAGCAGAAACAAATGCTCAATCAGACAATATTACCAATAACCAATATATTCGGAAATACAATTAGCAGACAAACAAATAACATTAGTTACGTTACAGTCACAAACAATTAACAGAAAAATAACATACCAGCTATGTTACAGAGTTTGCTCAGCGCATATGTAAGCCAACGTGTACAGTAGCTTATATAGAGTGAGCCTACTCAAAGTCTGGTAAATTTCAGGACCGTCATCTAATTTACATTTATCTACAGATAGTCTATTTAACCAATGAATGGGTAGTTCCTCCGGTTAACAGGTCCGTGAAGGCAGTTCCGTTCATGCCGATCTATTTGGCCGTTCGTCCTCATTTGCTGTCTCGTAAACGGTTGTTATTTGGTAACTAGCGCTGCGAAAGATAAAAGACACTTGGCGGAGAACATACAGTCCTACACACACACACACACACACACACACACACACACATATATATATATATATACATACGTTTGTGTGTGTATATATGGTTATGAGCACAGACGCGCAGCCACACTGCGCAGGTATGCCTGTGTTTATCTACCGTCCTCTCACATGTACTTGGAATATAATTATGTTTGAAGATTTTATATGTGAAATAATTATCTTTATGTTTGCTTTCCTTCTATTTGTGCCTGCGCCCTTAACGCCATCTATTTATCTGCAAGTTCGTCTCTATGTGTCTTTCTGCAACTGCATTATTGGGTAATAAAAACTTTCGATTAATTTTGATTTCGTCAATACATCTACAGTTTATTACCCTTGAAATCCTTTGAGTAAATTATTTACTTCCCAATTATAAATGTTTTGTCATGGAAATGTCCCCTTCAAGATATTCCCTTTAATCTCGCCTCACTTCCCCTAATTAGATATGCACTTCATGTACGAATTCACCCTCCTCATCTCTTTACATCTATATTTATTTCTGTCAATTTACGATTCAGAATCGAATGAACGAACGAAGACGGCAAGGAAAGGGTCAGTCACTGCGACTCGTCATGGATTTACTTAGCCAAGTAGGGAAGCTGCATTCAGGAAAATAACGTCCAATCTTACCTTAAATTGCTTACCCTCCCTGCCAACCACAAATGTCACGTCGGAGTGAATCCCGGTGGCCAGCAGAAAGTTCAAGGCCTTGGATACCGTGTGGAGGGAATCCTGCCAAGGCCGGTGATGGCTCTTTGCGGAGGGCGCAGGAGTTTCCGAGGACATCCCAGGGACTGGCGGGTCTTCAGGCCTCTCGGAGAGTTTGGAAACCGAAAAGCGCTTGACAAGCTCCGGGACTGTGGCCAAGGGAGAATTTTCTGCAACCATTGGATTTATTGAAGATCCCGAGTGCCCGGACATTCTCGTGGCAGGTTTCTGAAAGAAAGATATGATTAGCTGCATGCACAGACTTCGTCTGTATGTCTCTCTTCTAGTTACATATAATATATATATATATATATATATATATATATATATATATATATATATAATATATATATAATGTTTGCATGCATGTGTGTATGTATGTGTATGTAAACATGAACAAAAGTGGGGCATTCATCTCCATACCGTGAGAAGAACGACAATTATCTCATTAACTGATCCACACGTTCTTTTTACCATATTACTCCTTCACAATTTTACACAATCCTCTTTTACCCTCTTGCTGTAACCCCACTGCTTCTGCCAGTCTTCCATCCCCCAGTCTGGCTGGAAGGTTACGGATTCAAGTGTCGTCATTTTATTAGAAATCTTGCTCAAAACCCAACAGCGGAAAGAAGATAGCCTTGCAAAGAAAGCTCTCGCAAAATAGACTTGCCATGTGTGATGGCAATTTAAGAAAAATTAAAATTAGTTTGGGTTCTAGGTATTTCATTATAAGTACTGGAACTATGTATTTCTTAAACGTATGGACATTCGCTATTTGCTTGCTGACTGGTTATCTTGTTCTTTTTTTGTAAAGTGTCTGGAGCACCTTCGTTTCTTGAAGAGGCTGTTGTGCTCTATGGAAAATCACTACCTAGTTTCATTCTACCGTTTTTGAGTCGAATATTAGTTTAAAGTTATTCTGAGTAAACCAGTGTTCGCCTTTTATTATTTACCTTATGCATAGCGTGCATATATATATATATGTATAAACATTAATTTCAAGTAGATATATATTAATGAAAGTGTGCAATTAACTCTGACTCCAGTTGAAGTAGAATTTTGTTTTGTCTTATGATCTTCTGCTCCCTTTAAGCCATTAACTTCCTGCTATGGTTATTATGATTACTTCCGAACTCTTGTAGTAACTTTGTCTCATAACTTGTAGCACAGATTACGTTGCGGGTGGAATTAGAACGCCAATTTATAACTTAAGATCCATTTTAGTTAAGATTCTCATATCAATTAGTCTACAGCATCAAGTGAAACTTGTCTTATTGACTTTACATTAAGTTGGTTCAAGTTGGCTTGAGTCGACCTATATCAGAATTAGCATATGTTAATGCAGAGTTGATTCAGCGTCCGGGAAACAGACTTAGAATCTCCTTAATCAGATCCAGATGTGATATTCCTATTCTGTATTGGTTTTGCCCGCGTGCTCGCGGCTATTTGATCGCTGTTATACACTAGTGGTCTTTTCTTCAGATAACGTTCTGCGGTTTTATATTCATCACCATTATCCTATATCACACTGAAATAATTCGGTTATATCGTATATTTAGAAGTTAAGCGTAGGAATGAAAACGGAAACTATGATCTGAGGCTTTACATGTTCCCATGAAAACCCCGCATTCGGATCTGTGTCTGGTCCCTTCTGAAACTGATCAGTTGTACTTTACTCTTCGCCTAGTTCTTGGGAGAACTTCATTAAATCCATTATAGACTTCTGGTGTGTCTCCTGTACAGCCAGGAAACCAAATATCCCAAGAACGGATGAACGGATCTTGATGAAATTCGTTGGAAATATTCATTGGGTAACTCTTTCTAGGTTATACTAAAATTTCCATAATGTGGATACTGTCTACAAAACTCAAGTTCGGACCTCACGTACTTTCTGCTGTAATAAATATCTCTTAACTTCATTTATGAACTTCCCCATTACTATACTCTGTTTTTTTCCATCTGTCCATCCGCCTGTGGTGTTTGCGCATGGTAACACTGCGTCCCGGGCTTTAAATAATATCCTATTTCGAATATGAACGGTGTAATTCGCATTCAGTAAATTATTAAAACACTTTTCAGTTGCAAATGTACACCCAGATATCCTTTTATTTACCTAAAACTTACACATAGCGTAACTATGTAAAGCCCGGGACGCAGTGTTACCATGCGAAAACACCACAGGCGGATGGATAGATGGAAAAAAACAGAGTATAGTTACAGCATTCAAACACGAAATATTTGAAGTATATTAATTCAAAGCATCGTCAAGTAATCTTCAGCAGGGAAATACTCGCAATTAAAATGTTTGGAGCTGATATTGACAGCCGTGGTGGGTTAAATTTCAGTTACGTTGAAGATATTTTTTGCTGACCATATGATTAAAAGATTCGACCCTAATTGACATGATGCAAATTTTACGGAATGCTAATTGGAGAATTATCATCACATGACTGGCGATGATTTCCACCAATGCTTTCATTATTATCATTATTATTATTATTATTATTATTGTACGCTGGAAACAGACCTTCTTTCAAACAAGTTTTATTAAAAATAATGGCAGAATTCACAGAATTGATTTTGTACAATATTCTTTCAATTCTCCTTATGATTTTTCTTTCTGGCACGCTGGTATTATAAAGCAGCTGTCCAATGTTCATCGTGCTGTAGGTCGTCAACGGAAATATCAGGCGGGCTGGTGTTATCAAAAGCAAAACTGGTTATCAGGGACAAGCTGGGGTCGTCAACAGGTATACAGGTGGGTTTCGTAGGTCGGGAACAGGCCGTAGTCGTCAGGGGTCTATCCGGTATTTCTTGTTATTTCTTCTTTTCTGGTTTTCAAGGCGTCTACATGTTTCGGCCACCTCGTTTGGCCATCTTCGGGACGGGATCGCTGAGTGCAATGGTCTGTGTCAGATGTATTCACGCTATTTATTGCATTCGGTTGGCTTGAAGAAACAGGTACCTCACTTTTCATTGGGCAATACCTGTGACGTCACGAGCGATGTCATCAGGGGGCCCGTTGCTGGTTGGCTGTCCTCTTCGTGGGCGGAGCCTCATCCTTATTGGTGATGGTGGAGGTCCCCTCGAAGGGCGTGCTACCAGGTCGTCCTCAGGGCGAGAGCTTGAGCTGCGATCACCCTCAGGGTTACTAGGGACGTCCTCAGGATGAGAGCTAATGCTTCTATCATCCTCAGGATCCCTCTGGTGTGCGATGGTCGTTGTGGGGCGGTGTCTGCTGCTCTCCTGACGGCGGTGGGGAGGAGGAAGGTCTCCTGAGTGATGTTCAAACTGGGCTTCTCCCTCCCGATGTGCAGCGCTTCTAAGATTCGCAAACGACGTAGATCGGGTGCCTGGTCGATAACCTCGAAGTTACCGACGATGTCGCTGCGTCGGATTCTTTTATTATGGGCAGTCCTTGCATGATTAAATACCGCTCCTTCCTGCGCGTGACAGGAGATCCTCTTGGAGAGGCGCATTGACGTCATCCCGATGTAAGTTCCGAGGCATCCTCGGATTGGGCACGTGTATCTGTAAATGACGTTCGTCCTCTTCAAGGGATCCTGCAACGGTGCGGGGTTATTTTTCCTAATAAGACTGCATGTTTTTTTACTTGTATAAAATATGATCAAGTTGATCTGCTTGTTGTTGTCGGTCGGGGAAACGTGATTCCTGATTATTTCCCGTAGGGCTCGCTCGTCTTCTTTATACCGCCGATGGAAGGTGCCCTTGTAGAAAAAATTAATTTTCTGCTGGGGGTCTGGGCGGGGTTCCTGTAGGTACCATTCTTCCATGCTCTTCCTGAAGACGTTCTGGATGCTTCGGTTGGTGTGTCCGTTGTTTACTAGGACCTGGGCTGCACGTTCCATCTCCTTATGGGTGTCTGCCCATGTTGAACAATGGGAAAGAGCTCTCCTGACGTAGGCGCTGATCAATGAAAGGGCGCAACTCTTCGTAAAATGGGATGAAATTCGCGGTATGAATCCTGTAGCAGCCCCCTCGGATGCCGGGGATAATAATGATGGCACTAGCAGCAACGCCCTCCCAACACCAGTGCAGCACCATCAAGACATCGTCGACTGCCTGAAACGTATGGAGGAGAAAGATGCCCTGAAGAAACAGAAGACCATTACAAGAAAACTAATTAACCTTAATGGAGGTAAAATACGCCTGCCGCAAGAACATGACAAATATATTAACTTGACCACCTACACCCCATCCCCTGAAGAAGAGGACGTACTCAAGAAAGGCCTGAATTGCCACTTCATCTCTCGCCCCCGTCCCCTTAATAAAAGGATGGAGATAGAATATCTTACGGAGACGATAATGAAACAAGAAAGCCTTGGGAATGTACACACCACCGACGCCCTTCAACCTCTCCTCTTAGCAGAAGCCCTTACAGACCGAGGAACTTATAAAAGTGACATCGTTGATCGCCGTCTGCGGGATGCTGCTAAAAGCTTGAGAGAAAACGAAGACATCACCGTCAGGAGAGCCGACAAGACCGCAGCCCTAGTACTTATCAAGACTTCCGAATATAGACAAAAAATCGACGAGATCCTCGCCGATACCACTAAGTTTCGACGTATTACTAAGAACCCCGTAGACGACATTAAACGCGAAGCCAATAGAATCATAGAAACTGTCAACGCAGCCACTAACGCCTTACACCTCTCTAGTATTTCTGGAGATTACAACCTCGGGTACATCTACGGTAATGTGAAAACTCATAAACATGGAAACCCTTTAAGACCTATCATTAGCCAAATACCACTACCCACATACCACCTTGCTAAACAACTAAATACTATTCTCACCCCTACATCCCCAGCACACATAGTTTGAAGTCGTCTGCGGAGTTTCTGCAAGCCTTAAGATCCGCGCCCCCTGGAGGCAGTATTGCATCGATGGATGTAGAGTCGCTGTTTACTAACGTTCCTGTAGATGAAACCATCGAAATGATCCTTGAACGTGTCTACAGAGACCCATCCACCGACCCGCTGAATATCCCCGAACACGCCCTTCGCTCTCTGCTGGAAATATGCACCAAGAAGGCTCCCTTCATTAACCACCATGGCCATATGTACTTACAAATCGATGGTGTAGCGATGGGATCCCCCCTCGGGGTCCTGTTTGCGAACTTTTACATGGGCATGGTGGAGGAGCGTGTCTTTAGGAGCATTAGGAAGCCATCTATATACGTAAGATATATAGATGACACTTTCATCCAAGCAGGAACGAGGGAGGAGATCGAGGAAATACGTCAAGCCTTCCACACCAACAGCCGTTTACGATTTACCATCGAATATAGCCGTGATGGCCGTCTTCCCTTCCTGGATGTCCTGGTTGAACAGAAGGAGGGTGCGTTCGCTACACGGGTTTTACACGAAGCCCACGAACCTGGGAATGTGTCTGAACGGCGAGAGTGAATGCCCTGAACGCTATAAGGACACCACCATCAGCGCCTACGTCAGGAGAGCTCTTTCCCATTGTTCAACATGGGCAGACACCCATAAGGAGATGGAACGTGCAGCCCAGGTCCTAGTAAACAACGGACACACCAAACCGAAGCATCCAGAACGTCTTCAGGAAGAGCATGGAAGAATGGTACCTACAGGAACCCCGCCCAGACCCCCAGCAGAAAATTAATTTTTTTCTACAAGGGCACCTTCCATCGGCGGTATAAAGAAGACGAGCGAGCCCTACGGGAAATAATCAGGAATCACGTTTCCCCGACCGACAACAACAAGCAGATCAACTTGATCATATTTTATACAAGTAAAAAAACATGCAGTCTTATTAGGAAAAATAACCCCGCACCGTTGCAGGATCCCTTGAAGAGGACGAACGTCATTTACAGATACACGTGCCCATCCGAGGATGCCTCGGAACTTACATCGGGATGACGTCAATGCGCCTCTCCAAGAGGATCTCCTGTCACGCGCAGGAAGGAGCGGTATTTAATCATGCAAGGACTGCCCATAATAAAAGAATCCGACGCAGCGACATCGTCGGTAACTTCGAGGTTATCGACCAGGCACCCGATCTACGTCGTTTGCGAATCTTAGAAGCGCTGCACATCGGGAGGGAGAAGCCCAGTTTGAACATCACTCAGGAGACCTTCCTCCTCCCCACCAACCGCCGTCAGGAGAGCAGCAGACACCGCCCCACAACGACCATCGCACCAGAGGGATCCATGAGGATGATAGAAGCATTAGCTCTCATCCTGAGGACGCCGGTCCCTAGTAACCCTGAGGGTGATCGCAGCTCAAGCTCTCGCCCTGAGGACGACCTGGTAGCACGCCCTTCGAGGGGACCTCCACCATCACCAATAAGGATGAGGCTCCGCCCACGAAGAGGACAGCCAACCAGCAACGGGCCCCCTGATGACATCGCTCGTGACGTCACAGGTATTGCCCAATGAAAAGTGAGGTACCTGTTTCTTCAAGCCAACCGAATGCAATAAATAGCGTGAATACATCTGACACAGACCATTGCACTCAGCGATCCCGTCCCGAAGATGGCCAAACGAGGTGGCCGAAACATGTAAGGACGCCTTGAAAACCAGAAAAGAAGAAATAACAAGAAATACCGGATAGACCCCTGACGACTACGGCCTGTTCCCGACCTACGAAACCCACCTGTATACCTGTTGACGACCCCAGCTTGTCCCTGATAACCAGTTTTGCTTTTGATAACACCAGCCCGCCTGATATTTCCGTTGACGACCTACAGCACGATGAACATTGGACAGCTGCTTTATAATACCAGCGTGCCAGAAAGAAAAGAAAAATCATAAGGAGAATTGAAAGAATATTGTACAAAATCAATTTTGTGAATTCTGCCATTATTTTTAATAAAATATTATTATTATTATTATTATTATTATTATTGTTATTATTATTATTATTATTGAACCAAGGAACCTTTGTAACTAGGTTATAATACTGAGAATTAAAGGCCACAGTAGTGTTAAAGATAAATTTAGGTACTGGGTTAAAAGTCTCTACTTGTCGTGTTTAACATGTTCATAAAAATACTTCTAACACTACTGTGGCTTTTTATTATTATTATTATTATTATTATTATTATTATTATTATTATTATTATTATTTTATTATTATTATTTCATTATTATTATTATTATTATTATTATTATTATTATTAAAAAATCTTATAGAAGCATGAGTCTTGAAATGGAGAAACAAATCCACGATTTTGTACTATGTGTACGTACACATAAAGAGAAATCTGTACAGAAAGCTTCCTGGCAAATGTTCGACTCCCATTTTCAAGAGGTTGAAAAGGGGAATCGAGCAGTTTTCCCGAAAGCCTTCTGTAGTACAGATTTATCTTTAAAATATATGGGTACATAGACATAACTGTTGATTTGTTTCTTCATTATAATAATTGTTTGTATTATTATTGGGCGAAACACGTTGTTTTCCGGTACATTTATTGTAGTGAACAAGGATAATACATCATGAACAAAAACAACCAAATCCCGAATCGAAAGACCAGACCACGAAAAAGCAAACGAACAAACGCTGAAGGGCGGAGAGAGGTCGAAGTTCGACGCCTTCATATTTACAGTGCTCAGTTTTATAGTGGAGGAAATATTCACTCAAGTTCCAACGGCCTTTGCGTCTGGACAAATTGTTATTATTGTTTGAATGTGCCTTTGTTTTAGACCGTTGCTTTTATGAAGAGCCAGTTGATGAAGCGACCGTCCTTTGAGGGACTGTCCTAGATTAGACAGATTCAGGTCATGAACATCCCAGTTTCTTTGGAACACTCGCTCTCTCTCTCTCTCTCTCGCTCTCTCTCTCTCTCTCTCTCTCTCTCTCTCTCTCTCTCTCTCTCTCTTAGTACCTATTCGTTAATGACGTTACGGTGATAATTATTTTAGGAATCTCAAAGAGCAACGAAGATGCACCTGTGAATGTCAAAGAATATATGTGGTTGATTCGTATAATGATATAGGAATACATATAATGAACGATGGTAGAGTGAAAGAAGGGTGTCTGTGGAGGCCAAGATGGAAATGTAACCATGGATTGTTGAGCCATCTGCACCTTTATGGTAGTAAAGCGTGGATACCCTAGTTGCTATAAGAAACAAGAGAAAACTGTACACAGGTGTAAAAAGATCAGCATATGTGAAATGGTGGATAAAATTGCTTTGAGATGGTTTAGTCATGTAGAAAGAGTTTGGATTGGAAACGAAGTGGAAATATTTATCACAAAGTGTGAGTATTTTTTTCTACAAAGAGTGAGTATTTTTTTGCCATGCTTGTTTTTCTGTCTTGGCGTCCATTAGCTGGCAATTGCAGTAAGTGTAGTGTGTTACTGAAGCAGAGAGGACACATACTCTCCTGTGCCTCCAAAGGAAGGGTAACTACAATATTCAAATGATATTAATCGATTTAAAAACGTAAGATTTACATTTGACTTCAAGTTTTCCTCTCAGGAGGACTATGAATTTTGTCATTACATATATCGTTTAGTTCTGTAGATATAAATCGTTAATTCTGTAGTGACTTTAATGAAAAAAAACACGAGCTGAACATCTTAGTAAGGGAATATGATTGCGACCATTTTTTTTAGGTTTTATTGTAATAAATTCAAATTGTGATGGCAAATCCTGATTTTATACAGTTTAATATCAGAACAAAGTCAGTTTTCGTGGAAAATATTGATTTAATATAGTTCTCTATATCTGGAGATATTTTTATGGTACATTCCAAAAAGAACAAAACTTCGGAAACTTGAAACTAATTAGTTATTAAAAGAAAAAAAACGGGTTTAAAATTCATTACGTGAAAAAAAATGAGGTATTTCACCTTACATAATAATATCTAGTCACCGACCTTTCATTTGTTAATTTGCTTCATCATAGTTTTCATTCTCGTAAACAACTTTTTCATATTTTCTGGTTTTCTCGTTGCATCTGCAGTATTTCATTTTTTCCAGTAAAGAAAGTGCCTTATTGTAAACATCCTCTCCAGCTTGAAACCTTTCAGAAAAGTATTCCAAAGTGTAAAATAATTCGGGGAAATTTTGTCGAGTGAAGTTTTTCTAAAGTATTTGCCTCGAAATTTGGAGTTCTGAGGAATTCCTCCCACTCAATATTTATATAACTTCGAGGAAAATATATCTCGCAGAATGAAATCCTTGAAAAGAATTTAATTCACATTGAAGGTCTCGGGAGGTATTTAGCACATAGAGTAATAGCATTCAAAGATGTTTTTTTTTTTTTCGCAGACTACTGAATCCTTCCAGCTAATTCAGACCATACAGGAAAGGAGTGTCTTTTGGTAACCAAATGCAATGAAGTGGGAGATCCTTTAGAAAGGTCACAACCTCTGAACAGGAAAAGTGACTTAGGTTGTGTGTTCGTGTGTTCCCCTACATGAGTCGATTTATAAATTCTCTTCGCTTTAACCAAGATCTCCAACATTTGAACTCGGTAAAGCACCTTTTGAGAATGAAGGTTGGATACTCAAAGATGTCTCGTGTAGTCTTACTTTTGTGCATTACTTTATAAACGGGTTTATCCATTTCATTTAATTTCCAATTAGAAAACAGTGTATTGTTAGCAGGTAAGCATTTTCACTTGCACGCGACCATTGCGCGTTCACAGTTTTTTTTAAATGTCAAATAAAAAAAAAGTATTTTTTCCAATGTCGGTGAAAGAAGTAATTATAATATTTCATCCGTTAACTTTTGTTGCTCTCTTTTTTGACCTGAAATATTGAAAGCCTTTTGGTGTGTGTCACTGAACCTAGATGATATAAAGAGGAAGTAGTATATAATGACCGATGTATAACGTAAGTTGACTTAAATTGTAATACTAGACCATTCGCGACCTGTTGGGTCACTTAATTTTAAAAATTTGGTGAGGGGAGGGGGGAGGGTGTAAGGTTGGGGAGGGGGAAGGGGAGGCGACGAAGAGGCCCGTTCAACTTCGGGTGTGCAAACAAACAAACGTTTCAGATCTAAAGTATTAGATAGACCGATAAGAATCAAGGAGTTATCCAAATCTTAGCACGCATACAAGTTTCGTCTCGCTGAGGGTTATTTAATCGTAAAGTTTTAAAATTGCATCAAGGCATTTGACTGATTGTTGCTTTGTTTCGCAAAATTAGAATCAAAGCTTTTGTTTTCATCTGCATATTCAACGCTCTCAGAAAGAGCTCCGAGAGAGCTTTTGGACTGTTTTACAAAAGCGTAAGTGGAGAGATCCAATTTCCTTGTGAGGCTGAAAAACATTAAAATCCAATTCTATTTTCCGAGCGCCTCAGTAGCGTGGTCGGTATGGTGTTGGCGTGCTATCTCGGGGGCCACGATTTCGATTCTCGGGCATTCCACTGATGAGTGAGAGATGTGTATTTCAGGCGATAGAAGTTCACTCTCGACGTGTGTTCGGAAATCACGTATAGCCGTTGGTCCCGTTGCTGAATAACCACTGGTTCCATGCAAGGTAAAAACACCATACAAGCAAACAAACAAACAATTCTATTTTCCTCTCAGTCCAAGCAGAATTACAGACCAGAAACAGAATTACTGAAATAGAAAGAAAAGAGAAACAGAAGTGGAAGTAATATACGCATTCCATCACGTTCAAGGGCAGACGAGCAAACAAGGGCCATCATCGGTAAAATAGAATAATCAATCATTTCTGGGCCAAGGCAATAACAACAACAACAACAACACCAACAATAACAAGCAGCGTTAAAGGGGTCGTAAGCCTTTGTATTTCCAGGCCACTCAAAGGAAAATTGCTTTACTGTAAAATCTAATTATGGCTGAAAAATAGCCACATCTATTTCCTTGAGTATATGTGACCAGGTGCAGGTGGCCTCTATAAATCCTCGTATATGATGGCCTCAAGATGTTGCTTGCGTCTTTCGCTGACTTTTTTTTTCTCTTTCTTTCTTCTTTCTTTCTTTCTTTCTGCTGCTCCTTCAGCAGCTTTAGTTATCTTCCGCTTTTATGCAGTTACGCTATTCATGTCCTTTTTTTCCTTTTTCTCTATTTTTAAGACTCAGAGTGCGGTGCCCTTTTTTTTATTCGGCTTTCTTTACGAAAGAGATTCCCTCAAAATTATATCACTTATTCTTCGAAAGCCTCTTGTGTTAGGAGCGTGAATAATGACGCACCTAGCCGTTCGATTTGCTCTAGAGAATCTAACATTGTTTTTCATATGGAAAATTTATTCAGTTTCTATCAACTCTTTTTTTTTCCCCTGACCTTAGCAAATGAACTAACTACGATTCAAGGGATGTACGAATCTGGATTCACCCCGTAGCCTTTGACGTGCCACATGAGGCCTCGTGCCAAGAGATACATTTGTGCAGTCTTAATCATGACAACAGCAGTCTTTTTTTTTTTCCCGCTAATTTCTTTTGATCCGATTCATCGCTCATAAATGGGTCTCGCACACTTCCTGTATAAACATATCGCCGGCCAAACAGCGTTATAAATGTCACTTAAATCTGGTTGACATTCCATTCATTATACGCAGCTTTTTATCACTGGCCCTCGCTCCTTTCCGCTTTGACTCGGCACTTTAGACCTTTGTCCGGAGAATAAACATTCGTGTGAACCAGGTAGCGGAAATCTTTTAGTCTGGTGGCCTTATGTTTCGAGTTCGGGAAAACTGGGCGAGAGTGCGCATAGGAAGTCCAATATCCAGGTAGGTCCTCCTTTGATTGTAGTATTGTTTTTAAACGTTCATTTTCAGTCGTTTAAGGATGTGGTTGTTATAGTGTTCAAATGTATATATTTTATATATATATCTATATATCTATATATATATATATATATATATATATATATATATATATATATATATATTGTGGGTATGTTCATATTCTAAGTAATATAATAATAATATTATTATTATTATTATTTATTATTATTATTATATTATTATTATTATTATTTATTTTGGAACCCTTTTCATATGGACAATTGAGTTAAAATTCAAGCTTCCAACGAATGTGATGCTCATTAAAAGAAATAACAGAAGGTAATAGGAAATGCAGAAAGAGATCAGTTTTTTTAGAAAATAAAAACTAAACAAATTGATAAAAAGCAGATAACAGTTAAGTAAATTATTAAAATAACAAGGAAAATTTTTTTAGGTTAGTAAAGCGTTCAATCTTCGCGTGAAGTTTAGAAGTTCCTCCTCAGACACTGTCCCTCAGTCTAACGGTGTGAGGAGTAAAGGTTACACACTGAGAAGTCCGACAGAGCGTGGCACATTTACCGCATATTGGTGCTGCTTTTCAGCGAATCTGGTCTGGTTAATCTCTGTAGAAAAAAGCGATCAGGGACTAACTGTGAATGTGAAAGATCTCTGTTGAAATATAACTTATTGAATATATGGCAAACAAGGGACCATCCGTCTATGGTCGAAGTCATAACTGATATTGTTAAAAAACAGAAACATATCACCACGAACCACTCTATTTAAAAGAGATAAATCTCTGGCAGAAGCAGATATCCGCATCGGAGAACAGTATTCTAGTAAAGACAAATGACCTACAACAGTTATAAATCATAACTTCTGTGCGGATGATGTAGATTAAAATCTGCACGAGATCTGCTAAACAATAGTGTTTTCATTGTACTAGAGTTCAGTTCCTTACATCACCGACTACGCCATTCACTAATCCGCCCCATGTAGCGATTGGGACTAAGGGCAGCTTCAGTTCTCGTAAGAGGAGGCTTTACTAGACCCACAAATGTTGCATCATCAGCAAATTGAACAGTCGTGTTCACCAGGCCAACAACCATCCGTATCACTTGTATTCACTAAAAATAACAGTGGACCGAGAACACTACCCTGTGGAACTCCAGACGCAATAGGATTCGGTTCCCTAAAGATCCGATCAACAACTGTGTTTAGTACCCGTTAGGAAATCTTCAAGCAATCTTAAACTTATACACATACACCTACTTCAATGTTCTGAAGTATATAAATAAGTAAATGTATGTATGTCTGTATGTATGTGTGTGGGTATGTATGTATGTATATTATTTTGGACTTTCGTTAGTCGGGCGTTGATACAGGGGGAAATTTTACATGGAATAATAATTTTTGGGGCCATCCCAAAAGAAGCATCCTGCATGTTTTGGTGATTGCACAGGTACTGGAAATGTCCAATGCATAAGATGTACGATCAACAACTTTGACAAGGGCGAGGAAGACTGGAATGAAACTTAATAAGACGAAAGCGCTGTTGGACATCTCAGATGTCGATGAGGGTTCACCTTTAAAAACGGATTTAATTATGAAGCAAGAACACGAACCTGTATATCTGAAGTAGATTTTTTATGTAGAGAGAGAGAGAGAGAGAGAGAGAGAGAGAGGAGAGAGAGAGAGAGAGAGAATGTACTACGCATATGTTGCTTTGAAGTCTAAACTTCAAGCTGGCTGTATAGCTCATAAAAAGAAAATAATAATAAATGAATAAATAAATAAAAAGAAGTGGTGTACAATCAAGGCTGTGAAACGAAAAGAACATCATAGAAATAAAAAAAAAAAGAGAGAAAAAAAAAAGCCACGGGGACAGGCAGAAGAAAGAACTTTCATTATTCAAGTGAAAGTCTGAGGACTTTGACAGATCACGTTCGAAGGAAGAAGGATTACCAGAGGCCGGCGGGGAAGACAAATTTTGAGATAACCTGCTAAGGGAATAAGAAGAAGGAATTTTTGTAGTTCTCGGAAAAAAGTTTATATGCAATTATAATCCCAACTCCAAAAGTTCAAGCGAAGAAGGAATGCACAACTACCCTAAAACAATCTACCTTGAATTTTACTTATATATAAATATATATAATATCTATATATATATATATATATATCTATATATACTATATATATATATATATATATATTATATATCTATAATATAAAATAATATTATATTATATAATATTATATATTATATATAATTATATATAATATATATAATATCTTATATATATATAGATATATATATAATATAATATAATCTATATATATATATTATATATATATATATATATAGATATATATATATATATTATATATATATATAATATATATATATATATCTATATAGATATTATATATATATATATATCTATATATATAATATATATATATATTTATATATATATATAATATATATATATTATATATATCTCCTTGAGCTCTAATAAGAAAAGAGGGAAGTAAAGCTTGAGAGAAGAGAGATGAGAATGCTGAGGTGAATTATGGGAATATCGCTGCTTGAGAGATTGGAAAATGACGAAACAAGAGGAAGGGCAGCCTTAGTAAAAATTACAGAGGTGATAAGAGAGTCACGATTGCGATGGTATGGGCATGCGTTGAGGATGGATGACGAGGAGAGAGTGAATAGGGCTTAGGAAGAACCTGTTAGAGAAAGAAGCTTGAGAGGGAGACGGAAAATTAGATTGTAAGATGAAGCGGAGGAAGATATGGAGGATGATGTCTTTGATAGACGGCAGTGGAGAAGACGCATCAGGCAACCGATCCCTTAATGTAGGGATAACGGTGGGAAAGAAGAACAAGATCTATTTATTTCCTTATATATTAAGTAACTGATCTCTTCTTTCTGTATTTTTTATTATCTTCTGTACCTTCTTTCAAATGAACACCATATTCTGTAGAAGCTTGAATTTCAAGTCTGTCAACCCTGTAGGCTTCTTCCGTTTGAATAGGGGTTTATTTTCTGAATAATAATAATAATAATTTTATTCTATGGATAATATAATAATATTATATTATATTAAATAATAATCATAATATAATAATAAATAATAATCAGTTATTACTGGTATCATATATATAATTTATTATTATTATTATTATTATTATTATTGTTATTATTATTATTATTATTATTATTATTATTGTTATTATTATTATTATTATTATTATTATTATTGTTATTATTATTATATTATTATTATAAATGTTTTCAGTCGATAGGATTAAAGAGTTTTTTTAAACTATATATTTTAGCAGGTAATTCGTGTATTTCAGCGATGTCAAATTTCTTTAGAAGACCCAGAAATCATAGCCTGTTCGCTGATGTGGATCTGGAAACTATTTATAACAGTAAAAAAACCCATTTCTATACCACCCTGACGTGCCCTTACTTTCTTTCAAATTTACCATGATTTTATAATGATTAAAACTTGATCAAAACTATATTTAGCGGAGCTTCTGGTTTTAGCTAAAACCTTCATTGGCTTGACAATGTTTTATTGGCAACCGACAAAATACCTACGATTATAATATTTATTATATCTCTTCTGACGTAAGAATAATAAAAGAATATAGAGCAGTTGTTGATATTAGCATGTTGCGTTCTTATGATGGTAGTAATTGCATTCAGAAAATAAATGCCACCACCCACTAAGCCTCTCTCTCTCTCTCTCTCTCTCTCGCTCTCTCTCTCTCTCTCTGAATCACTGCTAAGTATACTCAGACTATTCAGACTCGGTATCCAATACATCCATTTTCACACCTACGGTGAAATTCGTAATTGTCGAGAACTGGAGGCTTTTGACTCATTTTCCCCAGGTTCCTTAGATCACTTCGAGGCATACAAAGAATTTTTCACTCATTCCCGAACAAAGGCGAGAGAGGCAAGAGCGCTCCAGGAAGCCAGCGCTCTCATTTGGATTTTTGTAGCGAAGATAAATCATTATCAGGAGAAACTGGCTTATGCTGTGTTAGGCTTACTTTTTTTTTTTATCTTTCTCCCCCGGAGCGATGTTTGATAAATGATCTCGTAATACTTCGATATTCCTGTGAAAAAACCTATCACCGAACGGGGGGAAAATGAGCTGGGAAATGAGAGGCCGTCTGGGTCATGACAAAAAAATAGAGAGAGAGAGAGAGAGAGAGAGAGAGAGAGAGAGAGAGAGAGAGAGAGACTTGTTAGGGAATATAACGCTGATGCCAGATGCCATATTTTATTTCACTTGGATCTTTCAGTGAAAATTAACTGGACATGCGATATCATGAGTTCTTTATTTTAGTATCGTTACTGATTTTATTATCTTTATATATATGTCAGTTTCATCAGAAAATGTTGTGCCAGTAAATTTTAGAGGTACTTATATGTTTCTATGTATTATTTATATATATATAATATATATTTATGTATATATATATTATATATATATATATATATTTATATATAATATATATATATATGTGTGTGTGTGTGTGTGTGTGTGTGTGTTTTATATATACAAATTTGCGAAGAGCAACCCCTCCCCCTGTTAAAAATTCTCTCTCTCTCTCTCTCTCTCTCTCTCTCTCTCTCTCTGTAAGTTCCTTTGTGCTCGGCTTTCATCCCGAAGTATATAATGTAAATTTTTTCTGCTGTCCACCAGTTCTTTGGAATGGTGATGGACGTACCCCATCAGGTACAGATTTATTTAATGTTTCAATACGACATATCACAGAATTTTGTGGCGTGGCTCCCACTTCATCACAGATTAAATTTTGCAGTCATACTCCTTTTGGAACATGTTTAACCTGATTCTCGGATTAAACATGAATAGTGTGTTCCCAGTAGTATGAGATGTACTTGAAAAATTTTAACTAATCATAGAAGTCTCCTGTGGCCAAATATAAAAGAATAGTGTTCTAGAAAAATTCGAAGTCCTAACCACAGAAACATAGCTATTTGAAGCGGCAGATTTTTAATATTAAAACTTGAGGGTAAAATTCAATGTGTTACACGTGCTGTAATTTTGTCAACATTCCTTGTGAAACGATGATAAAATTCAATGTGTTACACGTGCTGTAGTTTTGTCAACATTCCTTGTGGATCGATGATAATATTCAATGTGTTACACGTGCTGTAATTTTGTCAACATTCCTTGTGAATCGATGATAATATTCAATGTGTTACACGTGCTGTAATTTTGTCAACATCCCTTGTGAATCGATGATAATCAATGTGTTACAAGTGTGTATTTTGTCAACATTCCTTGTGAACGTGATAATCAACATCTTGTCAATCCGAATATAAAAATATTCAAGGTTCAGTGCTGTATGTGTCAACTTCCTTGTGAATCTATAAAATATTCAATGCCCGTTACACGTGCTATAATTTTGTTAATATTCCTTGTGAAATCATATAAAATTCAATGGTTACACGTGCTAAATAATTTTGTAACATCCCTTGTGAATCGATGATAAAATTCAATGTGTTACACGTGCTGTAATTTTGTCAACATTCCTTGTGAATCGATGATAAAATTCAATGTGTTACACGTGCTGTAGTTTTGTCAACATTCCTTGTGAATCGATGATAAAATTCAATGTGTTACACGTGCTGTAATTTTGTCAACATTCCTTGTGAATCGATGATAAAAATTCAATGTGTTACACGTGCTGTAATTTTGTCAACATTCCTTGTGAATTGATGATAATATTCAATGTGTTACAAGTGCTGTAATTTTGTTAACATTCCTTGTGAATCGATGATAAAATTCAGTGTGTTACACGTGCTGTAGTTTTGTCAACATTCCTTGTGAATCGATGGTAAAATTCAGTGTGTTACACGTGCTGTAGTTTTGTCAACATTCCTTGTGAATCCACAGAGGGAATAAGCATCCTTTCGCTTTGGAAACATTCCGTTGTCGAATCCCAATTGAGATGCCTCCGTTGACTTGGGCTGTTAATTAGCTACGTGGTAGTTATTAGATTTGGGAGTCACAGTTAAATTACCTACCAGACGTTTTAAAAGACATTCTAAGAAATGGAAAGCCAATATCATATGAAAGGAATTCTGAAGAGGAATGTCATATGAATTCACCATTGGCCCTCACAAATGGAATAACGTATAATGAAATATGTGCATATATATATATATATATATATATATATATATATATATATGTATATATATATGTGTGTGTGTGTGTGTGTGTGTGTGTGTATGTGTGTGTATCCATGTATAACTAAATCACGAATATATGGAACCGTGTGTCGATAGGCCTAGCAACCACTCAGTTGCTTCACTTTACATTCGTGGCATTTGCTTCATATAATATAGTATATATATAATATATAATATATATATATATATAAAAATATGTATATATGTATATATCTAATAAAAGGAGCCCATAAAAACACCAAAATAGAGAAAAAGTACTATATTTCAGAGACTGCTGTCTCCCTCTTCAGGTAGATGAATGAGAAAAGTTTACAGAAAAGGTGGTATTTATACCAAGAGGTCCATCCACAAACAAGCCATTTTAAGTCACCCCCGCTGATAATCTTCCTTTAATCTTCTTAAGGGTTGGTTGAATGAAGACGTTGTCGATCGTGTCCGAAACCATGCTCCTTTTGAGATGTTCATTACCTGCCTCTCTTTTATTAAGGCCGATTCCATCATTTGACTCTTGTACCGGCAGTTGCTGCTATAAATTACACGTGACAAATTCCAGTTTATTCTATGGTTATGTTCATTAATATGGTTGAAAATAGCCGAGTTCTGTTGTCCAGCAGTCTCTGAAATATAGTACTTTTTCTCTATTTTGGTGGTGTTTTTATGGGCTCCTTTTATTAGATGGAACTCTGTTGTTACAGAACATTTTTTTTACCAGATCTATATATATATATATATATATATATATATATAATATATATATATATACATGAGCATGTGATTAATTAATCACACATTACCACAGGTGAAATTATATATATCTATTATATATTTGGCAATGTGTGTATGTATGTTTTTATGTATGTATATGTATGTATGTTTAGTATGGGCGCCCGGGCCGTCGGTCTGACGGGACTGAGATTCTTAACAGAGATGGGTTTCCACCCCACGGGACAGGTTCGAGACCTATGTTTGGGAGTCCTGGAAACCTCCGGGGAGCCCTGGATTTCAAATTTCTACTTCCCCGCTCTGAAGGGTGAGAAGGGATTCCGTGAAACAGAGCTTGGTTTTGCCGTGA
>NC_061088.1:82078087-82105587 GCF_015104395.2 Macrobrachium nipponense
AATATTTGCGAAATTATATATAAATATATAATATATATGTGTGTGCGTATCCATGTATATATCTGTATGTACATATATATATATATGTAATATTATTATATAATAATTTTAGATCTGTAAAAATAAACCAATGACCTGGGGTCATGGCATTAGGAGGGTTCACGTGACCAAAGCAGACCTAGATTACGCTATGCGCTGTCTGCAGTAGCCTGATCTAGCTCAAAGCTTTGTCAACATTTTTATGTTATGATAACTTTGCACAACAACTTCCATGGGAAGCGGTTGACCTGTTAACCTACGCCGGAAACTTGTAACTTCCGAGCCGGCAGACTACGTATGTGTTTTATATGAAATTGCTGAGATAGCTAATGTTCCGCTATCGACGCGATGCTTTAGAATGGCAGTTCCACGCCAACGATCAAACATATCGGTCGTCCGACCGAGCTGCATCTCTAGTATGGAGTTACAGAATAAAGTTGTTAACTTGTTCAACTAGCCTGTTTGAATCATCTCCTCTAGTCAAGAAAGAACCTCTAACTACTAAGATATCCAAGGGAGATGAGAGGAACCAAACATTACTTACGGATGACAGCCGTAAGGAAAGAACAAAAAAGTCTATCGCCAAGCGATAAGACATTAGAAGTGGTGGCAGCGTATAAACGAAGAACATAATTAACAAGACCCATATCAGCCGACCGAAGGTCTACATGAACTAACTTCCACCTTCAACATCAACGAAACAGAGGAAACGGGATCTTCAATCAACGCAACAGTTTATGAAGACGCAACTATGTCCTTCATCGAGAGGAATACAAGCATTTAACACGACGTTTGAGCAACTGTTGTCACTTATCTTCGAGAATCTACACCGGACGAGAGCAGCATTGAACATCAACGGAAAGAAGAAAACAAACACAGGGAAACATCACCCGTTCACGAGCAAGGACGCAGAGTGGACAGCTATACGCAGTAGTGCAAGGACGGAGGCTGTGACGTCATCAATCTTGGACTTCCCAGAGCATCGTGCACCGAGAGAAGACCGTGACGTCATCACGACTTCCGACGCGAGACGTCATCCCATGTCAACAATCCTTCGCAATATAATCTGGAAGCTAAGTACCATTTTTATCTATTCAGGTCTTTTCCTCAGTGAAGTGTTGTTCATCAAGAGTCGATCGTCCAGTATTCTGGGGGTGAGTTGTTCGCCATATTAATCTTCCTTCATTACAGGAACCTATCTTCAACTACGAGGGTTCTCGCCCAGCAGATTAATTTTTTTTGCGTTTTCTCGTTGTCATTAACCGTTTCTTGCAGGAATCTCCGTATAATATTTGATCATATTGTCTGTATTTTTGTATCTTTTGGGGGATTTCCTATTATTATAACACACTTATACAGTACATTGCTTATGCGTTTACGTAGTGGTCGAGTGTACTCTTATAGATATTTTGATAGGATTGCAAGGAATAGAAGGTGATAAGAAAAAGTGAAAGCCGAAATGGCAAAACACCACTCCGGCTGGCACCCCAACGTGGTGACTCTCGTTAGCGCGAGGTCAGCGATAGTCCCTTTTCAAGGTCGGGTCAATGGGTTTCCTGCCTCAAAATGTTGAGGCATGGATCTCATCTGTAGACGCTCATTTAAATGCAAAAAGCATCACAGACCCAGCAGTACAATTACAGGAGGCCAAGAGCTTCGTTGACTTTGCTAAGGCGACGCAAGTGCGTATCTAAGGGGGGTTTCTTTCAGAAGCGCTTACATGGGACGAGTTCAAAATTAGATTACGTGCCGTGTATGGGGGTGAAGAGGCTTTAGATGTAGTATTGGCTTAGAGAAATATCCTTAACCAAGCCTCCATGACTCAGCTCAATGTTGTCGAGCGGGCGGCGCTAATTGCCGACCGGCTAAATGAATATCAGGATAGTTTAAGTAACTCCGGGTGGGTTGCGGGTGCTAAAATCAAAGTGAAAGATTTTATCCGTTTGATCTACCTTACGTCTATCACTGTAATGTTGCCTGAAGCGTTAGTACGGTGTTTTGATAAAAAATTGCAGCCCGACAGTACGGAATTAGATGTGTATAAACAAATCAAAAAACACATGTCTAAATGTACCGACCTAGATCCTTCGCTCATTCAAGTTTTTGCAAAGAATGAGAACAAGCCACAACAAGTAAATGTGGTACATAATAATAAGCAAGTCAGGTGGATTTGTTATAACTGTAAACGAACCAGGTCACATGATTCAGACTGTCGGACGCGTTTTTGTTCAAATACTCAATAGTTCAACTCATTCATATAACCGTTGCTACTCGAGGAATCAACAGCAAAATGCTACAAACACGCAAACCAGTGCTAGTGCAAATAAAAAGAAGGGTCCTCAGTACTATAAGAAGAAACAACCAAAACGGAAATTCTGCACAACAGCAAGAAAACAAACAAAATGCGTGCTTCAGGTACCTCTGTTCCTGGGCCGTCTAGCCAGAACTCGCAAGGGCAAGCGAATTTTCAGGGTGTGATAAACAAAACAAATACCACGTAGTTCACTCCAAGGGGGGAGAGGGGCGATGTTGGGTCATCAATATCAACATCTTTTGTATCAAATAATCAGTTTAATCATTTATCAGATCATTGTGAGACAATTGATTTTCCTATGAAACACACGGCCGAATCAAAAAATCTGTGCAGGTTCCCGTAGATTTGCAACAAAATTCATGCAATTATTAGTCAAAACGAGTTGCGACCAACCTTACATGCAGTAAATTTGGACCATAAGTCATTCACTTTGTTCTTTGATTCTGGTAGTCCACGTAATATAATGGATTTAAGGACTCATCATTTACTCTTTTCAAATTTCCCTATAGAAAAGTCCGGAATAAGGCTCTCAGGTATGGGAATAATGAACTAAAGTTTTGTGGGCGTCACTCATGTACAGTACAAGGTCGGTAAGCGCACGTTTGCTGATACCTTTGTCGTTGATACAAAACATTAATATGTATCCCGCAGTAATTATCGGATACCCGTCTATGGGCACTCAAAATATTATCTTAGCACCTGCAAAACACGGCGTGTATATCAAAGGGAAATTCTATAGGTCTTCTAATACCCTAAAATCAGTTTTAGATAATTAGAGAGACAGGCAGAGTTGTCACTTACATTACGGAACCAATCACCTGTCTCATGAACCAAGAAATAATACAGGCAACCCACAGAACTCTCGCTCACCCGTAATATCAGCTTGCACGCAAACTCTCGAGCCTAACGTAACTTCAAATATATTAGTGCGTGTAAAAAGAACCTTGCCAGGATCTGAAACATTAATCCTTTCCGAAACTCTGAAAACCACACGGATTTATCCAGTCACACAAGCCGTTTATACAGTCGGCTCACAACAACAATGTAATATCGAAGTCTGTAATCATTTGAATACCACTTTAGTAATCCACAAAAATCAACATATCTTGGATGCCGAAGTTTATAAACATCGCATTCTTACCGTAGCTGAGATAAATCACGCTCAATCAGTCGCGGATGAAACCTTTTGCAATCTATAAAGAATAAAATCAATCAGGACATTCAAGAAGAGAAATTCAGCAGAAATTTTTGAATCTGTTAACTAAATATCATGATGTTTTTTCCACTACGGATGGAACCTTAGGAAAAAAACGGATGTCATCGAGCATCAAATCAGGCTCAAGGACAAACAGAAAGTAATCTATGTACCTTCGTACCGACTTCCTATGAAATTTCAGAATGAGATAACAGAGGAAGTAGGTAAAATGTTAAAGGAAGGCGTCATTAGGAAATCAAACAGCCCTTTAATTTTAATTTTCCGTTAATAGTAGTATCCGAAAAAAAAAGATCGAACTTGGCGGATATGCGTAGATTTCGTCGTTTAAACGAAGAAACAATCCCTGACAGATTCCCAGTACCATGTACCGATGATCTTATCTTTACTAGGCCAGAATAAATATTTCACAAGCCTAGACTTACTAAAAGGATTTCATCAGATTCCGATGGAACAAGAAAGTATCCCATACACTGCCTTCAGCACAGCCAGGGGACATTATGAATTTTTGCGTATGCCTTTTGGTTTACGTTGTGCTCCTATAACTTTTACTGTATGATAAACGTCGTGTTTGGAGACTTGTTGGGAGATATCCTACATGCCTACATGGATGACTTAGTAATCTTTTCCAACACATTAGAAGAGCATTTTACGTAAATTGGAGTTAGTGTTACAAAGATTAAGGCAGCATAATTTAAGGGTAAAGATAAGTAGTGTGAATTTTTTAAAACAGAACTAGTCTATCTAGGTTCACGGTTTCTAGTGAAGGTCTTAAAGTCGTACACGATAAGGTGTCGGCTATCCGTAACTTTCCGATACCTACTAACGTCAAGGGAATACAGCAATTTTTAGGATGCAGCGGTTACTATCGCCGCTTCATCCGCAACTACTCAATCATAGCCGCTCCCCTAACCGATCTTATAAAAAAGGGCGTAGATTTCGTATGGTCTGAAAGTCACAAACAGCGTTCGATAAATTGAAAGATGAACTGTGTAGTTCTCCTATCTTGAAATTTCCTGACTTCGGTAAGGAATTTTTCATAGCAACAGACGCCTCAGACCTAGGAGTAGGTGGGGTATTGCTTCAACAATATGATAGACAGTTTTTCCCTATAGCTTTTTATTCACGTAAACTGAGACCTTCGAAATAAATATGCAGTAATAGACAAGGAAGGGCTCGCTATTGTTAATTCACTCGTGCACTTTAAATTCATAATATACGGTTATCCGTCAAGGTTCTCACTGATCATAAGCCCCTAACCGACTTCTTAAAGGCTTTAGTCAACAGCCCCAAGCGAACTCGGTGGCACATGATCATTCAGGACTTTGGCGCGAGGATCGGGTATTTACCTGGAAAGCAAATATCATTGCTGACGCATTATCACGCAACCCCTCTTCATCTTGTACCGAGCCATTAGCTGAATTAATAGATATCTCAACCTCCATGCCGTTGTTAAAACTATATCTGAACAGGAAGATCTGGGGCTGGAGTGCTGAACTATTACAGACGGAACAAAGAAAAGATCCGCAAATAGAAAAAATCATCATTGCGTTAAACGGAAAATCCGAAGGAAAAAGAATACCTAAAGTATAAGCAGCAGAATTATATCCTACAGGAAAATATCCTGTGTAGATCCGTGACGAGGAAAACCCGCAACACACCGCAGTTGAATAAACAACCAGGTGGTGGTGCCTATCTCACTCATACCACTGTCTTAAAGTGGTTGCATGAAATCCACTGCATGGACACCCGGGTTATACCTTGATGTCACAGAAAGCCAAATCCTTATTTTATTGGCATACGATGCTTAGAGATATAAAAAAGCACATAGCAAATTGTCGCACTTGTCAAGAATACAAAGGGCACGAAGACACCTGTCAGCCTAGGGCTTACCCACCGTGCCAAATCAACCCTTTGAAAGAGTACATTTAGATTTATTAACAGGATTTTACGAGTCAGACAGAGGAAATAAGCACCTCCTAGTAATTATAGACGCTTTGACTCGATATACAGAACTTATAGCGCTTAAAACAAAAACCGCGGTCGAGTGCGCTAGGAAGTTTTACGAGTGCTACATTTGTAAAACATGGAATTCCACACATCATTATCTCAGACTCGGGCGGGGAGTTCATAATCATTTCTTAAACTCCTTGTGCGAATTCCTTTGTATAAAGAAAATCAATACCATGATCTATCACCCAGAGTCTAATGGGCTAGTGTAAAGGGGTGCAAATCGTAAGGTTTTAAACATTTTAAGGGTCACCCTAGGGGGGGCAGAATCCCAACTGGGACATTGACCATACCTGCCGGTGCTAAGCACACTTAATCACTCGTATCATGTGTCTATTAAAATGACACCGCACGAGGCACTGTACGGTATCCCGGCCCGGACGCCTTTCCACATCTTAAAGCCTACAACTAATTTATCAAATCCTCTAAAGGATGTTAATGGATGCAAGCATAAGTCGATATAATATAATTCGTAAGAATTTAGAAGAAGCCCAGATCATAATGAAAAAAAATCATGATAAAAGAAAATAGCTAAGCCAACTAGAACATATGCCGTGGGCGATCAGGTATACATACAAGTATACGTACGTAGAGGTTTAAATTATAAACTGGACACCTAAGTTTGAAGGCCCGTTTAACATTTTAGAAAAATTTAACGGCCAATAGAGTTAGGGTTCAAAATGTATCCAAACCCACTGATGTGAGAATAGTCCCATTGGCACATATCAGAATCTAAAGAAAGGTAGATGGAGTGAGGGAAAAAAATGGTTGTATTATGAAACTTGTATAATAAATTCTTATATATATATATCTATTAATCATATTGTATGTAAACCTATTCTTTTACGCGAGTTATTACATCTGTTACTCATTGCAGGTTTTCAAAAAATGAATCTGTTATTGTTAGGAGTGATATTGTGTATTCAGACATCTTTGTTGTATGGAAAGAGCGCTAGGACTAAAGACATAGAATTTAATCATGGCTCGATTATCGAGAGAATCGATGATGTATTCATCGTGGTCAAGTAATATTGTTATCGAAATAGATATGCATGCTATTTTCGTACCTGAAGATGACGTCCTTAACTTAAAGAATGACCTGATGAGGTTTGGTATTTCCCTTAAGGAAATGCATGAACGTAATTTTCATGCTAACTCAGAGATTTCACTAGCTCAAACGCTAAGCGTCGCGGAAATGTTGTCTTATGACATACAAAATAAAACCGCCGAGGCAGAAGAACTCGCTCGTGACCTGCTGATGTGGTCTGTGCGGCACAATACTCTTGAACGCCGCAACCCGCTTATTCTAGCTGGACTAAACATCTTAGGATCAGTTGCGAATCTAGGCTTAGGAATCTCAAATCGCCTCAAGATAAATAATCAAAATAAAAGAATTGAGTTTTTGCAACACAAAAACGGAACTGGCCTTATCAGAACTTCGCAGCCAGTTATCTTCGATCAATCAAATAATGAATATCGTTAATTGAACATTCAAATAAATATCGATCAGGTCATGGAAGTTCAACATTTGCTGGCTACTTTAGCTTACTATAGTTCGAAAATAGATCATATCCGTGTGAAAATATCACATTTTATTGAAAAGTCAAAAGATTACGTAGAAGCAATAACGTTAGCAACAAAGGGTTGTGTTATCTCCTCACCTCATGCCTATTAAAGATCTGACGTTAACTTTGGAAAACGGACGGGAGAAGCTAGGTTATATTCCTTTATTAGATGCCCATAAGTAGAATTCTATTATAGCCTAATATCAGTCAGCGTTGAAAATTATAGAATATGATCACAATTCCTTTTGATTCTTCCGATGCTTGGCAATCATACAAAATAGCCACCGTTTCCTACTTTTATGACGAATAACTCAAATCCAGTACATATCCAATTTAACGGGGCATGTACTGATTTCTTCTGATAAGAAATCATTTACAGTCATTAGAGACTTAGATAAACTCACTCATGTTCAGAAGCCATGAATAATAAAATTTGTACAGCTGACTCTTTTGAATTCTATCCTATATCAACGGATTCATGTGAGTTAGACATAGTGCTAAACGGCTCTCTCTCTCATACAAGCGAAGGTTGTCTGGGGAAACTTTATCCCTTTTACGGTAATAAATTCAATTACAGGATGAATAATGGTTTCCTGGATCCGTTATGATAAGGCCGGATTCGACGTCGTGTGTCCGGACACATCCACCGCCCATGCCCTATCTTCGTAGCAGCCGATGGTTGTAGCGGGGACATCTACAAACTATACCGTCAGAGGGGTCAACACGATAATACGTGAGAAGGCGTATTTCGTTGCGAACTACACGTGGGCTACCACAATCATCCCATCTCACTACCTCTCCCATACAACGCGCGAGTAGCTCATCGTCTGACGCAACTGGCTTGAGATGACCCACGCGTCATCGACTTATGCAGGTGGAGAAAATTCTTCGCTACTACATTCTGCTAGCCGTGTTCAGCGTGAAAAAACGGCCATATTGGTTATCGCCGTCAACATCTTTTTGCTTGGCGTAGGCTAAGGCGTAAACAGAAGGATCTCCAAGGGAACGTACTGGCCCGTCTAGATGACGTACCCCGTTAAACTCAAGTCGTTTGCGTTTAGGGCCGCCTGAACCTGGCCACTTCAGTTCGTGCCTAGGGAATTGTCTGGAATTGTGTTGTGTGTGAAAAGCGGTCCGTATGCTGGCAAAAATGTAGGACAAGAATGACTCACGCCTTTGCATTTGAACAGTTAAAGTATCTCCAGGGCACCTAATAAAATATCAGCCCTATATATTGAATTCTGCAGAATTACATTGTTATACCATTGTACAATTATATTTATCTATTACAAAGAGTGTCAAGTACTCTTTAACAATTATCCATGATCATGCTATAATCATTATTTTAGTAACCATTATTCTTAATCAGGTTACATGTTATCATATTAATCATGTATACATGTTTTGATTTTTACCATTTATTATTTTTGGGTACATAATCATTATTATTTACCAAACATGGATCTATATTTTCATGCATTTATCTTTGTTTATGAATATGTCAACAAGGGTATGTAACAGAACCTTTTTATGCATTTAATCACTTAGTATGTTACGAGCACGCTCCTATGGACAATGTTTAAAGTAATTTTTTTTTTTGTTATTCAAGGCTTGAATAGGTAGCAGACCGAGCCTAATGTAATAATTACATTATTATATAATTTACAAGATCTGTAAATATAACCAATGACCTGGGGTCATGGCATTAGGAGGGTTCTACGTGACCAAAGCAGACCTAGATTACGCTATGCGCTGTCTGCAGTAGCCCTGATCTAGCTCAAAGCTTTGTCAACATTTTTTATGTTATGATAACTTTGCACAACAACTTCCATGGGAAGCGGTTTTGGACTGTTAACCTACGCCGGAAACTTGTAACTTCCGAGCCGGCAGACTACGTATGTGTTTTTATATGAATTGCTGAGATAGCTAATGTTCCGCTACCGACGCGATGCTTTAGAATGGCAGTTCCACGCCAACGATCAAAACATATCGTCTCCGACCGAGCTGCATCTCCTAGTATGGAGTTACAGAATAAAGTTGTTAACTTGTTCAACTAGCCTGTTTGAATCATCTCCTATAGTCAAGAAAGAACCTCTCTACTAAGATATCCAAGGGAGATGAGAGGAACCAAACATTACTTACGGATGACAGCCGTAAGGAAAGAACAAAAAAGTCTATCGCCAAGCGATAAAGACATTAAGATATATATATAATATATATAATATATATTTATAATATATATATATATAGTATATATAGTATATATATATAAGTCATATCACATTACCGTGATTCATATACATATATCGAGCTACAATGTCCTTTAATATCTAATTCGCTCTACCTCGGAATTAATATATTTTCATATATGCTTAACGAAGGGGAATTTTTTCTCGATATAGATTTACCTGTACTTGGGCGCGAACGCAGGTACATTATAAATCCAGGAGCGTAAGTGGAAGCTATAACCACTCAACCACCGCGGGTGGTTTGAGTGGTTATAGCTTCCACTTACGCTCCTGGATTTATAATGTACCTGCGTTCGCGCCCAAGTACAGGTAAATCTATTATCGAGAAAAAATTCCCCTTCGGTTAAGCATATATGAAAATATATTAATTCCGAGGTAGAGCGAATTAGATATTAAAGGACATTGTAGCTCGATATATATATATATATATATATATATATATGTATATGTGGATGTAATGATATATATAATATATATATGATATTTATACTTATATATCTAAAAATCACATTAACTTGACGAATATTGTGAAGTAGTAAAAGTCCACACTTATGTACGATGTTTTAAAAAAATTCTTAAAAGACAGGAGCTTTCGTCTACTTGATCAGTAAAACACTCATCAGACGGCTGATGAGGGTCCTACTGATCAAGTAGACGAAAGCTCCCGTCTTTTAAGAATTTTTTAATACACATCTTACATAAGTGTGGACTTTTACTACTTCAATATTATATATATATATATATATATATATATATATATATATATATATATATATGTGTGTGTGTGTGTGTGTGTGTGTGTGTGTATGTGTGTATAATACATATACGAGTTTATATATTTGTTTGAGTGTGCTTGTGGCCGCAAATGCGTACATGTGAGCGTGCTTAACAATGATTTTATTAACTCTCTCTCTCTCTCTCTCTCTCTCTCTCTCTCTCTCTCTCTCTCTCTCACTGACAAACACACACACGTGGTTATGGTGTATTTCATCCATAGGGCATCGTGATCCGAATAATAATCATCCTTAAAAAAAAAGTTCCGTGATAAGGCACTTGAAAAGTCCAAACGAAATTTCAAAGAAAATTATGTTTTAATAAAAGAAGATGATATTTTAATAAAGAAAAACACCATTTGATATCAAGAAGAAAGTAAATTTTTTGAACACTTTTATTCCTGATTGCAGTTCGACCAAAGGCCTCCAGAGGGCTGATTTGGAAATTCAGTTCTTGCGCTGCGGCTGCATAAAAAGGGGTGGTGGGGGTAGGGGTGGGATGGGGACATTGATTGTCTCGTTTAAACAGAGTAATTTTGCAGTGAGAAATACGTGTCATTGCCAAACGTCCGAGTGCCATTCGGCTGGGCGGCTGTTGCGGTGTCCTTACGGAAGGGTGATGGACGGTGTAATCAAGTTCATTGCCACAATGCATGGATGCGATTTGACGTCTGTGTTGATAAGTCCGCAATCCAATTTTCGAGCAGTTACGCATTCAATGTTTGAACTGCCGTTTCGTTTGGGTCTGCGTCAAAATGTTCGCGTTAAGCTGTTTCTTGTTCTTTCGAGTTGTCGGTTTTGGCCTCTTATTATCCTAAAACCTGAGGGAGGTATAGCTATATATGTTCATTCCTGTAGGATAGTGCCGTCATTGCAGTCCACGTGCGGTGCACTGTACGCATGACTCAAGGTCTAAAGGTTCTTTGCAGCATCGTCCCTTGGGCCCCTGACTGCAATACCCCTTTCATTCCTTTTACTGTACCTCCATTCAGATTTCTTTCTTCCAGCTTACTTTCTATAGCGTAACTGCGAGGGTTTCCTCCTGTTACACGTTTCAAATCTTTTTTTTCTCTCTCAATTTCCGTTTCAGTGCTAAATAACTTTATAGGTCCCAGCGCTTGGCCTTCTGCCTAAATCATCTAGTATATTCTATTTCTAATTGTATTGCTCAGGAGCAATTCAAACAAATCACGGGATGAAATACGTAGTACATCATCTCGAGTGCTTCCCCTGGAGGAGGAAATGCGACGCGGGAGCCAAATCCTCCTCCTCCTCCTCCTCTTCCTCCTCCTCCTCTTCCTCCTCCTCCTCCTCCTCAAGTTTCGCAATTCCCATTCAAGAGTGATGACCGGGAAAAGTCGTTTACGCTTCGGTGCCTCTGCGAATTGGGGTCGCCATCTTTATTCTACTTGACGCTGTACGCTGTTGCGAGTCTAAATGCGCCGAGATTTAGTGCCTTCGGATAAGTAACAATTTATTTTAACTGTCGTGATGTAACGAGTTTCCTGGCGAGCGTGCCGGAAAAATAGTGAAGAATGCGGCTGTTTAAGCAGTACTACCCGGACCGGATGTTTCCGGGGTCGTTCCGAGCTGCTGTCAGCCTATACAAGTCGCTTGTGTGGAGAATGATGATCGAAGGAAAATGCTGTTTTAGACTCGTTGTCCCCTCTAAGCTCTCTATCTTGGCTATCTCAGCTCTTTCTTTGTTACCGCTCAAATGGAGAATAATTTATCTCGTGCTGCTGTGAAATCTGTTCTCTAAATATTTAAGCGAGGAGGGAATTCATTCCTGCACTCTACTGGCGTCTCCTGAATTTCAGGTGTATCGGCTTTATTTTCCATTGCCTCTTATTTATTTATTTATTTATTTATTTATTTATGTATTTATTTATTTATTTATTACCCTTCCTTATAGCTTGTCCCTCTCTGCAGGCTGATTTCCTTTTGGAGACCTCTTGGTTTTATGATTTCCATTAGGAGATTTCTTGGTTTTATTGCCTTTTAACGCTCCCCGTAAGGGGTTTCAGTTGAGGATGTCAAGAAAGGAAAATAGAAATAAACATTTCATTCCAAGTAACGTTTAATCGAATACCTCTCAAGTAAAACATGAGTGAAATGTGCATGCTTTGCACGAAAAAAATAAATAGATAGATAAAACACCAACGAATTTACCGAGACGAATTGGTTGCATATTATATGTCTGAAGTACGAAGGACCGAAACGGTGAGAGTTAAGGGGATGCCAAGATGCGATATGAGGATTAATGCAGACAAAAGATGGTATGGCCACGTGGAAGAAATGAAGTGTCGATAGGTTAATGGGATTCATCCTTGATTCAACATTCAAAGGATGAATGAGACAATGATTCTTGTATTTTATAATCTCTATGTCCATCCCTTTTGGGGTGAACAAAATTAACTATTGCTAGGGTTCTCAAATCCCTCTTCCCCTTCTCTCTATCTCTCCCCTCCTCATTCACCTTTACCTACCTCCCCCTCCTCCTCAATCCCCCCCCCCCACACACACACACAATCCAAGCCCTATAACATATCAGCGGTGTGATGTTAAATTTTTTTTTTTCGAGAAGACTTGCTTCCTTAAAAACAGAGAGAGAGAGAGAGAGAGAGAGAGAGAGAGAGAGAGAGAGAGAGAGAGAGAGAGAATCTCCGTCAAAGACATCAGTTCCCTTAATGATATTCATTACTCATCGTACTTCTGATGGTAGGAGAGAGTCACGAGAAGTCAGGTCTTCATATCGTTTTTCCTTTTGGATATTGAAGTTGTCGGAGATCCGTTGCATTCATATACATAATGAGCATATTATTATTTTCTTGCCGCTGAATGCGTTATAATTACTGGTATGTAAATGCTAAAAATGACTGGATTTGTAGCGCTGTATTTTTATAGACGTGAATATTATTATTTAGAAATCCTCTGTACGAATAGCTTCCAAAGTCATTTATTTCTCTGTTTTATTCTCGATTTATTTTCGTACGAGACGTGTTATGAACCCACTCCACGTATTGAAGTAAATTCCAAAAGGCTTTTAATCACGAGGCATTCAATAAACATAGAGGATACCGCAATTGTTTGCGAGTGCCCGAATGAAACTCATGGCGAACGAGACGGGCGGCTTCCATGAAGAAAAACCATCCATGCATCCGTTATGAGCTGTCTGCATTGTGCACCGCCGTGCTTGCATTGAATGCCAGTTACAACGCTTGGACACAGCTTTCCCATTTAATTTTTAGTAATTATGATGTAGATAGTTAATTATGATAAGAGTTTACAAGCAGACAAGTACGTTTATTTTGTTGGGTGGCGTTGCATAGACGAGCACGTCATGAATTATAATTTCCTTTTCTAAGAGCTCCTGCGTCGTTTTAATGAGACATCCTGTAATTTCTGGTCAAGTTGATGAAAACGACTGTAAAATTCTAGAATTAACTAGAAATGCCGTTGATGGCGTCTTTTGAATATTAATTTGGACACATAACGTTTGTGTTTGCACGTTTAATTTTGTATACACACACACACACACACACACACACACACACACACACACACACATATATATATATATATATATATATATATATATATATATATATATATATATATATATATATATATATATTCGCTTTTAAACCACGATGAATGAACGAATAAGAAAATAAATGAACAAGTCCATCGAGCATGAATTATTGTTTTGTGTATTCGCAACTTGATCGTTTCGTGAAGACCGAATGAGGATTCTTGTCTGTTTTCCAAACCAACGACAGTCATTCTGCGTCCTTTTTGCACAGTTGCTCCTCTAGGTGAGTTCCTTGTACCTTAGCTGAATAATCTTCCACAAGGTAGAGGAGCAGCAACTGAGCATAGGAGGCTACAGATCGTACACCTTGCTCAAGGGTGGCTTGGAGTTACCTGCTATGCGTTGGAATTACATTCACCTCCTCCCCAAATAGGGCAGTAGTGCCGTCATTCTTTTTACTGTACCTCCGTTCAAACTTTCAATCTTCCATTTACTTCCACCCTCTCCTAACGATTGATGAGTAGTGCAGGTGCGAGGTTTTCCTCCTGTACACCTTTCAAATATTTTTACTCAGTTTCCGTTTCGGCGCTGAATGACTTCATAGATCCCATCGCTTGGCCTAAATTCTATATTCTATTCACCTCTTTAGCCGAAGCCTTGAAACCTGGTACAAGAAAGTATCCTTGGTATAATTCAGGAAACGTATTGTAATCTACACAAAGGATATCTATAAACTGGTGGAAAGTTAAATCTGTTAACATGCTAACAGGCTCCAAATAATAGTCCTCACAATAACTGTTGCCTTAATAACCACAACTATTTAGAGGTGTTTTCAGCTGTTTCACATTGTAGTTATTTTCATTATTCTTAGAGTAAGTATTAAAGTTGTTGGTGGACCGCGTTTTATAGAAGTTTATAGGGGCAATGTCCATTGCTATGTTCATGCTTTTATATTTTATGTTTGGAAGTATATGTTTTTATATGCTATATATTTAGGTTTTATATATTTTTATATTTGATACGCATTTCATGTTGGCCTTGCTTTTTTTTCAACTCTTTTAGATTATAAACATAATCTTCTATCCCGTATAACCAGCACTTTGAATGTTATCGAACTTGTGAATTGACTGAAGTCATATTTGCTTTTTCATTTTAACGAAATGTTTTATTAGGTACTTTACTTATTTCACGAGAACCCCCTTTTTGAAACATCTGATAATTCGGTCGTGTTTTTCAGGTCGTGCGTAATGCTGATGTCCTATGGTGAGTACCTTACATTATTTAAACTTTTTGTAGTGTCTAGGTATGGATTCTAAACATTTCCAGCAAATTCATGTATGCCTATGAAGAAGTGTGTGACATGCCCTGTGATTTCACCCAGGTAATATCTGCTTGTAAATTAAAATCCTTTACGAGTGTACGAAAATTATTATTTAGTTGTCCGCGTGAAAAACATTCAGTTATCTATTTGTTCTGCAGCAGCAGATTTGAACTTCCCTAATCGTCTTAAGTCCAGCAAATAATATACCTAGACAGTGGACATAGGTATCTTTTCGGCTACATCGTCACAGCTCTAAGCAGGGATACAGAGGGCACTTGCCATTATATGGTACTTTGTTGTCCCTTGTCTTTTGACCAGTTAATGCATTCGGTAGTTTGGCAAGACTTGTATCAGGAGAGAGAATATTTTACACCCATAGCTACATGAATTCTTCATTACTTTTCGCTCGTGCATCAAGAGTTCCTCATATATCATATGGGAAGCCAATCATTTTCACCTTTATCCTGTTTTATTTGATACTTATAACCTCCAGTCTTTCAAGAGGTGGTTCTTTTACTTCTCTTTGTGTTGAGACCCATCTCTTAACTTATTAACATTAGTTTGAAATAAAAGTAATATAATAGTATGGGAAATTAATACTATAAACAAATACGGTAAAATGCATAATAATATGATAATAATAAATACTATTATTATTGTTCCATTAAAATTTGTCTGCATCAGCGGAGTTTAATTTTTGATAGAAGTTTTGTTATTTTTCTAATAATTCGTTTTTCTGTAAGAGAAAGATCATGTGATAAATGTCTTATTTGTATTTATAATCAGCCGAAGGATACAGGCACATTTGAGAAAGTTTTAATTTCACTAAAATACATAATATACAGTTACGTACAAATACACAATTACATATATGGTCGTTAACGTTTTACTGCAGGACAAGTTTTTTTTTAATCTTATAACATTTTTCCACTGTCCAAAGTATTTTTTGCTGTCCCATAGCATTGTTTTTCACTACGTCCTATAGCATTTTTTTTTTCACTCCTCCCCATAGCATTTTTTTCACTGCGTACCGTAGCATTTCCTTACTGTGTACCATAGCATTTATTACTGCGTTCCATAGCATTTTTTCACTGCGTCCCGTAGCATTTTCTTTACTACGTCCTATGCCATTTATTTACTGCGTCTCATAGCATTTTCCACTGCGTCCCGTAGCGTTTTTTTCACTACATCCCATGGGCGCCCCCCCCCCTTTTTTTTCCTTTTTTTTGCGCCTTGTCGCATTTTTTCTCCTTCCCATAGAATTTTTTTATTGCGTCTCATAACGTTTTTATTACTGCATCCCATAGCATTTTTTTCACTACATCCCATTTATTTATTTTTCTCTACGTCCCATGGCATTTGTTTATTACGTCTCATATGATTTTTTTTTTCACCAAGTCCCATAGCATTTTTTCACGACATCCCATTTCCTTTTCTCTCTCTCTCTCTCTTTTAGGCCCCATTTTATTTTTTTTCCATAAAAGGGTTTTTCAATGCGTCTCATATCATTCACTACGTCTGGTAAAATTTTTTGGATTAGGTCCCATAGCATTTTGTGGATTAGGTCCCATAGCGTTTTGTGGATTAGGTCCCATAGCATTTTTTCGGTCAGGTCCTAGAGCATATTTTCGATTAGGTCACATAGCATTTTATGGATTAGGTCCCATAGCATTTTTTGGATTAAGTCCCATAGCATTTTGTGGAATAGGTCCCATAGCATTTTTCGGTTAGATCCTAGAGCATATTTTCGATTACGTCCCCTAGCATATTTTCGAATAGGTCCCATAGCATTTTTTGGATTAGGTCCCATAGCATTTTTTGGATTAGGTCCCATAGCATTTTTGGATTAGGTCCCATAGCATATTTTCGATTAGGTCCCATAGCATTTTTTCGATTAGGTCCCATAGCATTTTTTATTAGGTTCCATAGCATTTTTTTATTAGGTCCCAGAGCATTTTTTCGATTAGGTCCCAGAGCATTTTTTCGATTAGGTCCCAGAGCATATTTTTGATTAGGTCCCATAGTATATTTTCGATTAGGTCCCATAGCGTTTTTTCGGTTAGGTCCCATAGCATTTTTTCGATTAGGTCCCAGAGCATATTTTCGATTAGGTACCATAGCATTTTTTCGATTAGGTCCCAGAGCATATTTTCGATTAGGTCCCATAGCATATTTTCGATTAGGTCCCATAGCATTTTTTCGATTAGGTCCCAGAGCATATTTTTGATTAGGTCCCATAGCATTTTTTCGGTTAGGTCCCAGAGCATTTTTTCGATTAGGTCCCAGAGCATATTTTCGATTAGGTCCCATAGCATTTTTTCGATTAGGTCCCAGAGCATATTTTCGATTAGGTCCCATAGCATTTTTTCGATTAGGTCCCAGAGCATATTTTCGATTAGGTCCCAGAGCATATTTTCGATTAGGTCCCATAGCATTTTTCGATTAGGTCCCATAGCATATTTTCGATTAGGTCCCAGAGTATATTTTTGATTAGGTCCCAGAGCATATTTTCGATTAGGTCCCATAGCATTTTTCGATTAGGTCCCATAGCATATTTCCGATTAGGTCCCAGAGTATATTTTTGATTAGGTCCCAGAGCATATTTTCGATTAGGTCCCATAGCGATTTTTTCCATTAGATCCCATAGCAATTTTTCCATTAGGTCCCGTAGCATATTTTCGATTAGGTCCCATAGCGATTTTTTCCATTAGGTCTTGTAGCATATTTTCGATTAGGTCCCATAGCATTTTTTCCATTAGGTCCCGTAGCATTTTTTCCATTAGGTCCCGTAGCATTTTTTCCATTAGGTCCCATAGCATATTTTTTATTAGGTCCCGTAGCATTTTTTCCATTAGGTCCCATAGCATTTTTTCCATTAGGTCCCGTAGCATTTCTTCCATTAGGTCCCATAGCATATTTTCGATTAGATCCCATAGCGATTTTTCCACAAGCATTTGTACACGGTGAAAATAACCTTATTACAAGCTCCGACACAAGTGGCGTAATCCGAGGTCTTGTGCCGGGGGGGCCTTGATGAGGTTTTTGTGCGAAGAACCTATTATGGCCGGCCATAAAATCTTGTTTCCATTAACTTTACTCAGCAGAACGTCACATGCAATGTACGCCCTTGTTTAAAAAATCGTGTATATCATATTGTGATGTCCGCTTTCGCGTTCTGGGCGCTCGGATTTAAATATCTCCCTTGTTATTTTTATGGGAATATAATTATGGTTTTTTGCGATGAGGTATAAAGATGAAGTGAGCAATTTGCAGGCGAGGGCGAGGGGTGGTGGGCGGTGAGGGGAAATAGAGAGGGGGGGGGGGAAGGAGGGGAGAATGGAGTGGGCGGGATAACGGTGATGATAGAGCCGTGATGAACAAAAGGGGGGGGGGTAGGGGGGAGGGGGGAGGGGGAAGCATAGGGAAACGATCGTGGAAGCTGAAGCTTCGGGAGTGAAATACAGAATTGAAAACACCTTTGCCCTTTTGATACGAAAGGAAAGAAAGATGATGATCTTTTTGAGGTAGGGTGATGATGGAAGGAAGCTGGCTGGCATCGTCACGCTTTCAGGCTTTTTGATTATACATGAATTCGTGCTTGCAGAGTAAAGGCATTTACATATGTGTGTGTGTGTGTGTGCTTCATTTTTTCCTATTGTACAAAGCCATAAATCGAATGAATAACAAAATTGCAGAAATATAAAGGAAGCTATTGTATTCGGTACTTAAAGATACTGTGTGTTTTTTATGTGTTTGTACACACACACACACACACACATAAATATATATATATATATATATATATATATATATATATATATATATATATATACAAACACACAGTATCTTTAAGTACCGAATACAATAGCTTCCTTTGTATTTCTGCAATTTTGTTATTCATTCGATCTATGGCTTTGTACAATAGGAAAAAATGAAGTACACACACACACACACATGTAAATGCCTTTACTCTGCAAGCACGAATTCATGTATATATATACATATATATATATATATATATATATATACATATATGTTTGTGTGTATATTTTAAATGTGTGTGTGTAATATATATGCGTGTGTATATATATATTTAAAACACTATTGAGATCCCTTGATGTGTGTATACATATATATGAACCACGCGAAAAAGAAAATTAGTTTAGTCCCTCTATAGATGATGTATTGATTGTGTATTAGGCCGAGACCACACCTTTGAGGAAGAGAGGAGTGTAGTAAGGATATTTTCACAGCGTGAATATGAATAACAAATCCGGATGGAAGGAAGCAATGCTACTCCTGGCTAAGTCCTCCTTCGTGCCCCTTAAGTGGGTATTGAGGGGCGTCATATACGTAAGTGGTCAACATGTATCAAAATTTAACCAGGAGAAATATGACGAGAATAGAAGATGGAGTATTTTTAATGTTTTTCATTGTATTGGTGTATGTGCGTGTGTGCGTGGGTGTGTCTCTGTGTTTACAGTATGATGCTGTCATAGAAAAGAATTGTGACTCGAGAACTCGGCATCAGCTGGTTCTTTTGAATAAAATGGGCGACAAAATGAACATTTTCGAAAATATTCTCTACAAAATGTTCTCATTTTGTTAGTTTTTAAATGAGGCTGGTCATTTAAAGCACTATAACTCCTTGACACTAATCAATCTTCATGTTTGGAATACGATCTTTTGTATATTTCCCCTTGCGTATCGTGAGACAGAGAGAGAGAGAGAGAGAGAGAGAGAGAGAGAGAGAGAGAGAGAATATATATGGAGGGCACCAGGTGGATTCTGTCCCCCTACTTTTCAAGTAAATCCCACTCCTCATCACCGACCTTGCTCTTCCTCCCCACACAGCGCACAATGTGCTTTGTAGTATTCGGTCCACGAGCTCTCTCGCTTTTTCTTCTCCTCTCTCTGTCTCTCCCCTACTCTCAAGTCGTGACTTCGCATCCAATACCTTCATTCTTCAGCCAGTAGTGGCTGATCGAGTCCCAAAACGAGTGCATGATACAGAGAGGTCACGTGGGTTATGTGGCCCCGTTATCCGAATTGGATTCGCAAAAGATTGAAACTATGGGGAGACGAATATGATGGCTGAAGAAAATCTAAATCGTATTTATCCTGTCCTGGGAGCCTTTCGTGTTATCAGTTTTCAAGGTAATATGCGCAAGTTGTAAAGAGGGGCGTATTTTATGTTAGTCGTCCTCATAGTCTACAAAAGTTCGCTGTTTATAGCGAAGAAATATATATATATATATATATATATATATATATATATATATATATATATATATATATATATATATATATATAAATCGTGAAGATGGAACTTTCTTATATTGTGTTGTTTGCACTCCTAGTTTTTGTTGAATTTTGACGACACAAGAAATTAAAATACCACGGTCAGATAAATCTGTATTTTTGTATCGTTGCCTTTGTAATTTTATCTGAATTTGGGACGGTGATTCCAAAGAGACATGAGAAAGACGAAGACCATTTTAAACTTTTAAACTGGCAAAATGTTGTCATAATGTTTCAGAGAAGGTGATAATTTGCCGATTTCAGTTAAGATTGATTACTTTTGCTCTCAGTGATAAGCGAACTTCTGTTGTTTCCCCCCCCCCCCCCCCCCCTAACACTTTTAGGTCAACGTATTTATGCCAGTCCCAGCAATGATGCTTACGTACACAGACAACAAACTCATTCGAATGCGCACTCGCACTCACAAGCACTTAATGACGAATGATGAAATGATATTTGCTTGTACAGAAGTATTTTGCAGAACTGGAAGTGATAACTGAAACCGGTGAGCCAAGAGATGCTATCAAATCATGTTCCGTAACCGGACGCTATAATTGGAATGGAAATGAATGTAGATTAGCGAGGAATCGCCTCATTAATCAATGAAGTTGTTCGGGTGGCATTCATCACCAGACTGATTCGTGGGGGATGGATGAGATCTGTAGAAGATGGAAAGCTCTATCGGTGATTGACAGGTTTCATTGGTTATTGGAGGTTACCTTGAGAACGCCCCCCAGCCCCCCAACTCTCCTCCCCCCCCCCCCCCCCCACCCCCCCCCTCCTCCCTCACCTCCCCTCCACGCAGGAAAGAATGTTTTGAAATCAAAATGCTGTTGTCAGGTGCGTGAGGTAACAAAAGTGGTGATATTCCATTGCTGGATCTAGAAGAATAATCCTGTATTATGCACCCCCATGTTTTCTTCGCTAACTCTAACCGCCTGTATTAGATTGACTTTCATCTACAACGGATAGTTTAACAAACATACAGGCAGACAGACAGACGGGCGCAGGTTGACATAGAACAAATAAATTTGGTACATTAACTTTGACGAATAATGTGGAAAGTAATTAAGGAAGATTTAACTTTGAAGTATCATCATTTCGTAAGAGCCGATGATCTTCATTTCTTGAGATCTGCTGTCCTTTATGTATTTATTTATTTATTTATTTATTTCCTTATTTATTTTTTTTGTAATATAGTGCCATTATGGGATAAGACGACGGTCTTCCCTTGAATTGCATTCTGTTTATTTACAAAATATGAAAGAAAATTAAATTACAGGTATGCAAGACCTTGGAAGTTTCTTCCAAATAATATGTCGGATTACATATTCATTCGTGCATTATTCCGCTAAGTTATCGTTAAATGGTTATTTCCCGCAATATACTATCATGATTTCGAAACATTCCAGGGCCTATTTCGAAAATGCATTTCTTTTTTCTTTTTAGTAGGATCATCAAGTTGTCAAGTGCGGTTATAATATTCTCCATGTAATAATTCCGATGTCATTTCTTATTATCATCAGCGAATTTATGAAATGTAATGTAAGTGGGACATCCTGTAAGAGTGAAGGAGATAGTGAGAGTAGAGTCAGGAACTGAGTAACATTTAGTATGACATGCTCGTAGAAGACGGTCCTCGTGATGAGATTTTAATGAAAAATTTAACCTTGGGTTGAGATCCTTGCTTTTTGTGCAAGCACGTCCTGGCTTTGTTGACAGTTCCGCATCAGATAGCTGTTGAATATCGCTTGTAATTCGCTCATAATTATGATGCTTATGTTGTAAAAATCTGTGGATAAGTATTGTACTTTCTTTCTGTCAGTAGTAACATAACTGTATATTATTGTGTCACACGGCTCGCGACAGATGCCTCATCAGTACCCGGGGAACAACACTAATTTCCATGTTCGTTCGTGTTGGCGATTAATGCGTCTGTACGCCAATTAACTCGCTTATTAAAAGTAGCTTGGGGGTTATTTGCACGGTATATATCAAGCAGTACGTATTATCAGCGAATAATGTATCTGAGCTGTAGCATAAAAGTCAATTAGATGAATAAAGAGACTTCACTTTTGAACGAAGCCGCAGAGATGTGTCAGAACACGGCCATATTGGCGTGCGTGGTGGCCTTGTTTGATAATTGATTTCATTCTGTTCTTTTCCTAACGATTATCCAGTGTGAACAGGTTGGGTATGGCATACTATGGAAAATGGGTATAGATGATTTCTATAAACAGTTGATGATGTACGTAGACCACAACAGATTATTTAGTTTACCGGTTTCCTGACTCGTGTGTAAATATTTGAATTAAATCGATTATCACAGTTTGCTGGCATCTGTGTTCGTTGTACTTTTAAAAGCAAGATAAACTAATGCTGTGTACTCACTGTACGCAATTACCTTACAGCAGGGCGCTTGTTGTTAAATATATGCAGCAACTGTATAGGCTGTGAATCTTAGGCACACATCAACAAACACGTTTCTGGAGTTCCACACTGTCGTAAAGCTTTGACGTTTTTAAGCTACACTAGCAGAGTCACCACACTGGCACTGCCCAAACACAAACTGGCCGTTATCACTCTCCTCTTTGCTAATCTTATCGGTCAGACGGCATCGTGCCTTTTCAGGGCGGAAGTGTGAACGAAGTGGTTGAAACATAACGAGAAACGGTCAAAAGTAAGAGAGAGGAGGAGGAATCGCTCCCTCGCCTTGAAAATGCGGACGGTGGTTGGTTGCTTAAAAGCAAATGCTGTATTGAAGATAGACGCTTATAGATGAACGTTCTACTGCGCCTCGTTATGAACCATCATAAGGTGAAAGTACTATTTGGCACCTTATACCCACCCTGACATGCATCTCGGAGAATTTTTTCGGTCGCCCCTTCCCCGGTAAATTGCTCTTCTTCCGCCGGAGCTTCCCGGATGTTTTTAGGCTTGACATAATCACTGATATCCTTATTCGGTAATGATTAAAAAAAAGGGGGAGATAATTGCGGGCCATTCCCCTATGTTTTGTTCGTTCCTTCCTACACCTGTTTTCTGTACAGGTGTGGATGTCAAATTTATGAATGAGTCCATTCGTCTGTCTTCTGGGAATGAAACTGGAATATCTAAAACGTGCATGGTTCCAATTAATAACTTCAGTTATGATATATGGCAAAATATGCATTATTAGTTAGTACCCTCTGTTATGTCTGTACGATTTATTCTTCAATGCATTATATTTATATAGAATTGCAACAGGTTACCTATTCACAGCTGCATATCTTGGATGAGATATACCTTCGTATTGATTGTTGTGTAGCGTGGAATCTAAACCTATTACCCCCTTGCTCTAACTCACAAGATATACTTCAAGACTTCTGGATCAGGATTAGTATTTGTTTATTTCGTGACTTTTTTTTTTATTTCTTCTACTGTCAAAAGATATGGATTTCTATTTTCTTAATGTTTTTTCTAGATTCATATTTAAGCGTCCAATCGCCTCACATTACCTCTTGAGTGACAGTAATAGTTTTTCATTGTTTTCTTCGGTCCTGAGTTGATAGAAGACTCTAGGTTGCCACTCCCGATGGCCTCCACGCTTTTATGTTCATCTCCATTGATATTCTCTCGCTATGCACCCTCTCCTAACAGTTGTTTCATAGTGCAACTGAGTGATTTTCCTCCTGTCACACCTCTCAAACTTTCCTACTCCCAATTTCGCTTTCAGCGCTGAATGACCTCAAGGTCCCAGCGCTTGGCATTTGGCACAAATTACTGTAATCTCACTTGATGTACTGTTCTGCAAAGGAGGCATTTTCCTTATTTCAAGTACTTATTTCCATTAATAGTCAGTAAAATACGGATGACTACTTGAACTTTATTGCAATCATTAGCTCACGTCATTTAAGAGTGAAGGGACAGCCTTTTACTAGATAGTGGTTTCAAAAACAGAGATATATGTTAGTATGTTTGAAGACTAGGAACACCTATACAACGTTTGATATGCAATGGGGAAATCTGCTCAGAATGTAATTAATAGTAGCATTTTCTTATATAAATTTCTAAATTTCTCTCTCTCTCTCTCTCTCTCTCTCTCTCTCTCTCTCTCTCTCTCTTCTCTCTCTCTCTCTGGTGTCTTCAAAATATTACTATACAGGAAGGACGGTTTTTTATAACTTTCACTTCCATTACCATATTCATCATGGCTTTGTTACTATTTTTACTGAGATTTTTTTATGATTATTAAGATTTTGCGTTTTTTCTGTCCATTTACTCATTTATGTAACTAAGAAAATTATCTTAGTTTTGGGGGGATTTTCGTAAATTTAGATTTAACATTTAGGAGATAGAGAAAAATGTGATTTTTATATTCTGTCATGATCATTTCACTACTGTTAAACTGTCACTGTTCTTTTGCTTCCAGTGTGTATAGTGGAATGACATTGATTCGTTTTTTTTTCATATAAATAGCGGTGCCAGTGCTCCACTGGCATAAGTTCATCTCGCAAAAGAAAAAATATGGGAAGGTGTTGATTATTGTACCGTATATTTTAATGTCCTACCTTGACTTATCACCTGTATATAGATTTTTTTTTATTCGAAATTCGATGCTAAGTGTTCAGTATCTTCTCTTCAAATTCACACATGAATATGAGACTATAAATGCAAGTACTTCGACATGACGCATATACTCCGGGAATATTGTTGTGCGTGTAAAGCGCTTGGTGGAGGATTACTCAGTGTTATGGAAATAGTTGAAGAGGATTCCATCTAAGCTCCGTGAACCGCGTGTTGGTTGAAAATAGCCATTGCGTGTGTTTATGTGTCTGTGTGTGTATAAATATATATCTCTGTGTACGTATACGTATATAGTATATATATATATTTATATATATATATATATATATATATATATATATATATATATGTATATTATAGGCTATAAAATACTGCTGTGTATATATATATATATATATATATATATATATATATATATTATATATATATATAGTATATATATATATATATATCATATATATAGTCTATATATATATATACATAGGCTATAAATACTTGCATGTGTGTATAATATATTATATATAATATATATATATATATTATATTATATCATATATATATGCATAGTTTATAAATACTTGCATATATATATATATATATATATATTATATATAGAGATGAGAGAGAGAGTAGAGAGAGAGAGAGAGAGAGAGAGAGAGAGAGAGAGAGAGAGACCATGTACATACATACATTCATACATACATATGGAATCTTGGTGTGTACCGTGTTATACATAAAGTATTTATGCGTCCTTCACTAACTACGTAGACTTCTGAGGGTATAAGAAGACATTATAATAGATCTCTCAAGCCACATGATAGACAATATCTCCGGGTCGTCAGTGTTAGTGATTCAGACATCGACTGTACCTTTCGACCGGTTCGGTACAATCCGAACGCAGGCACAGACAGTTAGTAAATCCACGAAGCCAGCAGGTAACGCTGACGCCAATTAAAGCTCGTGGTTGTGCACCACTAAATTTGGACCTATGTTGAGAACTAGAAAATGTTCTAAGTCTCTTTTAACCTGCATTTGGCTGGTGAAATTGGGAGACATCTTGCTGCAAAGATAATGATAGGTTTTTGCGATGTGTAGATAGGTTTCAGAAGAATGATAATTCTAAACAAAATATCCATTTTCATGCTGTAAAGGAAGAAGAATTATTATTGTTTTATTTTTTTATGTGTAATTCGGTTTCACAAAAATAATACGTAAATACAAAATATCCGTAGTAGTAATAATTCAGCATTAGTTACAATGAAAGGAAAGGCCGTTTTTTACGCCCTCATTTTTTTTTATTGTAATTGCGGTTTCCTTCTTGCTTTCTAAGTATGGTAAGATGAAATCAACCGTTACCGTTGGGCCAAAGCTACTTATATTTCTCAGAACCTAATGTATAATATTGTGACGTCTTTTCATAAATTTAAAGTATAAACAAAATGCCTAACTTTATTCTTATCGTGGAATAAAAGAAAATAAAAAAATGCTTAAAATTGATGCTAATAAAAATAAAAAGAGAGAATTGAATAGGTCATTCCAAAGATGTTATTAACTTTTAATCATGTTTATTCATCTTTTTTTTTCTTTTTTTTCTTCTTTTTAAGTGTGGAGATTCTTGCCAGTATGTGGTTAACTGTGCTTTATTAAGTAAGATATAAAAGCGAAATGTGAGAGATGGCCTAATTTCATTCATATTTTTTCCGGCCTTACTTCATTATCATCGTTAAGGTTATGCACGGTTTAATTGCGTTTACTAAGGAGCGTAGCAGCCTTTGTTTATGAAACTTCTCTCGTGCAACGTATTGTCTGTAATTAGGAACAGATGCAAAGAAGCAAGTTTCAGAAGCATACTATCACTGATGATGCCTGTAATTCCTGTCACCATAATAATTGCATGATCTCCTTTACAACCATTCACCTCTTAAGTATTATATCATGGCAGATTGACGTTACGCTATGCAGTATGGAGAAATAAGCATCTTTACTGTATTGTCATTGTATCAAATTTGCATACTTTGCAATCCTCTAGTTTTCTTCGTGAGAGCAATGTTACAATTTTCATCCTCGTCTTGACCCTGTCGTGATTTGTATCATTAGTTTAACATAAAGTCTCTACGGATGCTGTGAATATCAAATGACTTTCATTTTTTACTTCTCTCTCTCTCGCTAGAGGAAAATTATGATTATTCTCCAGTTAGCCGTGAGATTAGGAAAAAAAAATTTGCTCTTTAATAATTTCTTGGTCCTTCTCTTCCCCATATTCTTTACGCCATTTCCCTCATCTGAGGGGCTAGGATAATTACACATTCCCACGGCCTTTCTTCCCATGGGTGGAACCTCAAGAAGGGCTGAGGGGAGAATATGCTTCTCGCCTAACTTCAAGTCCAGAGCGGCCGAAAAGGACTCGGACCGGACTGCGAATGGGAACTCTTCAAGTATCTTTGGGACAAGTCTTTGGGAAGCAACGGCTCTGAAATATTCTTCACCAACGGCCAAAGTTTTGTTCTCGACCTGAGATATTGTTGGGGGTTTTAGGCGATAGTAGATTGACCGGAGTTATGTAGAAGGGGAAGGGATATTATAGTTCAAAATATGTCGTTGCGAATTTTGAATC
>NC_061088.1:82110587-82125587 GCF_015104395.2 Macrobrachium nipponense
CTTGGAGGGCTTCTGATAAATGGAAACGTGGTTCATGTCACCTTAATTGTTTTATTTGTTTATTATTTTTTTTTTTTTTTTTGTAAGTGGTAGATGGCATAAATTCAGATAATTCTCTTATCTACTAGACCTTGGCGTTGAGCCCACCGAGGAATTCCTTGGGTTTATGTTGTTATAGAAAATACTACATAGAACGCTACACGTAAGCATTTGTAATAAAATTTGTCATTGTTAAGCCTTCAACAGATAGGTTAGAGAAAGATTAAAATTTTGACTGCCGTTATTTGCTTTAAGAAGCGCCATCTCTGACTTTGAAAAACTTCGTATGAAAACTGGTATACGGTAAGAAATTCAGAAATGCGTTTATAGCGACAGAAACGCATTAATCTCTGTAGGAGAATGTATACATACATAGCACGGACTGACCTAGATATTAAATGGTATACTTTATTTTGAACTGATAAAATGTTATATCACAAAACATTCAGGATTGTTAATTCACGGTCTGTGATGAAGTTGAATTATTATAATGCATAGCAAAGTTAAACACATTGGCATGAAGGTGCATGAAGAAAAGACGAAATATTCCCACGCGCTCATTCTGCAGTTACAAGGACAAATAAAGAAAGAAAGTTTCTCAATGGTACCTATTCCACCAATGACGTGAATGGTGGTGATCAGATACGCAGCTAATTATAGCGCACCATTTTCAAAGACTACATACAAGATAATGAGAGACGTTAGGTTCTTTGTGGAGCTGAAAGAAACACGGCAGTACTAAGAGTTAAAGATACAGAATCCTAATATACTTATCGTATACTGACGCACACGGGTTATTTAAGGTTCCGTTTCCTAGCGATTCCTGAAGAGTATCACCTCCTGGATACACAGGGGGGAGAATCTTTGTTGAGGGCAGGATTAAATATGAAAAATCCCCCGGGGTAATGAGAGATTTTATTCTCGCACGATAACATTATACCCCGTAGGGTATGATAACCAAGATGTTGCGTATTTTTCTTATTTATACTAAGAAAAAAAAAGACGAGAGTCACGTATACCCCAGTTTACTTTTCATTCATTTCTAATTCATTTGCAGATTCATCAAAGATTTGGCTATATAGCGCTACTGTCTTTCTTAAACTCTTCATTATTTAGCCACTTCAGATACAACGACTTGTGGATTTTCCAGTCTCTGCGCACACTGCCCTTTCGCCGTTGTCTTATTAACTGCAAAAATACCCATTTTTTTCCTTAAAAAAGTAACTTGGCCCATCTTTTCTCTCCTGTAGTAAATCCACGCAATTTCCAAATCCCGCAGGTTTAATATTATACCTTTTTTACATTTATTTTTTTTTTCTTTTTTTTGGTGGGGTTGGGGGGATTGGGTGGCGGCCAATTAGTGATTCTCGGTGTCCTGTAGGAGTGAAAGCGCGGTTCCCACAGGTATATGGGGAAGGCCGGACTGAGCTCTCTGATGCTTGGAATTCTTCATAATATTTAGAGGCATCACCAATTCCCTATATAGCAAGTTTATATATATATATATATATATATATATATATATATATATATATATATTATATATGTGTGTGTGTGTGTGTGTGTGTGTGCGTGTGTTTACGTGTGTGAGTGTGTGCTGCTATAAATGGCATGTAGAGTAAAAGATACATTGTACTTATTGCTGGTAAATTACCAGAATACCAAGTTGGACCGAGATCCTGAAGTGATGTTGAAGTTTAGAATTTTTTGTTTTATTTTGTTTTTATTGGAAATTTGAACGTCTAGTAATGAATGAGGAGATGAGTCCTACGAAAGGAAATTCAGGGTAAAATATTTTATTTGATATTTTGTGTTGATCTCTCGTGGAATACCAGATAAAGATCTTTGAGCTTAATAGAAGAGGAAGTTCCTGCTTTCCTGAATAATGATTCTGTTTAAGCATTTATAAGCTCTTCCTGGTTTAGTGAAGATTCTCTCTCTCTCTCTCTCTCTCTCTCTCTCTCTCTCTCTCTCTCTCTCTCTCCTAAGAGTGCTCATTAAATTATAATCCAGTTTGCCCTAGGCTAACAAATCACAATTTGCTCTGTGGCATTTCCTACTGGCATCTTCTCTCAGACTCCATAATTCTTTCCCCCCTTTCGTAGCGGTCGGATAATAATATCTATTTCCCAATCCCTTCTTCCCTATCAGAGAACCGCCCACACACCCCGAAGGGACCTGAAGTAGAATATGGTTCCTGCCTAACTTTGAGCCCATGGCGGCCACAAACGACCCTGACCCGACTACGAATGGGGATTCTTTCCAAGTGTCCCTGGGAAGGAACAGCTCTGAATTGTTCTTTACCAACGGCCGAAGTTTTGTTCTGGACGTAAATTACTGGACCGAAAGGAAGGAAAGACTCTGGAAGATGGTGGATTAACCGCGGTTGGTAGAGGGGCTGGTAAATTGACAACGTTGATGAGTGCGCGAAAATTCTGCTTATTGTGCCGTCCCTCTTTCAAAATTCAGGAGTACATACTAGTCAATTTTGAAGGGAAATGATAAATATGATTTTACATAGGACTGAGACTCATATTCTGTCGTAGATGCTTAAGAAAAAACATTTATTTTGTATTCTGTTATATACTTACAAGACATATATATATAGATATATATATATATATATATATATATATATATAGATATATATATATTATATATATATATATATATATATATATATATATATATATATATATATATATTATATAATTAATATATATTCAATTGTCTTCCACATAGGAAAATGAACGCTCCAATAAGAAGTCCATTGGCGGACGAAACTGTTGTGCATTTTCTAAAAAAAAGCTGTTTTCATTTCCCTATGCGGAATACAATTGAATTAACTTATATTCGTGCCTAAGAAGGTTACCAGTAAATATATATATATATATACATACGGATTATTTTTAATTTTTTCACTTTCACGCGTAAATTAACGTTTTCCAGATGAAATTAAATTTGCCGAGAAATAAACTGCTGCATATCTGTACTGTAAGTTTGTTTAGTGGTGAAAATGAAATTGTGAGACAAATTTCTTCCCTGTACATTAGTAATGCGATATGGAAGGGGAGAGTGAAATGAGAGATACCTTTGATTCTCCTGTTTCACAGCAAAAAGCAGGAAGTCCCTTGTAAAACCTTATAAATTCTAATTACTTGTATAAGCGTAAGAATTTCTGTCTTTCGCTTAGAGGAGCGAAAAGTTAATCGTTTAGTAGTGTTATTGACGTTGCTTCTCTGTCCTCGATAATGTTATTTACTGATGATAATTTTCGACAGTGATACTTTAGTTCAATTTTTAAAAAATGATTGAGAGGTTAGAAAGTTTATGGAGTGAATAAGAATTATTTCGAGGATAAGTTTAGCTTAAGCAGCAGATCTGTGGGTTAAGGGTTTGGGGTTTTGGGGGTTGGGAAGAAGAGATGGAAGATGAATACAAGAAAGGAAAATGGAAGCGTGCATAGAGGAATAAGAGGTGCATAGAGGAAAAAGAGATGCATAGAGGAATAAGAGACAAAGGTAAAAATATAAAAAGGAGATGTAGCAAGGTCGGATTGATTTTCAGGCATTGTTCCCATCCAGACGGTTGTTAGGTCCAAATTGAAAAATGTTGTAGCCCCAAAATTCTCGATGGGAAACGATTATATCGCCTCGAAAAGTTACGGTCTTACGATAGCTGCTCTTCCGTCTTTTTTTCTTTTTTTTTTATGTGAATGGTTATGTGTTTCAAGTTTATTGAATTCTTGAAAGCAACAACTGCCTTTTCAAAGAAAACACGTCTGTATTTCATGATGGATTTACCGAGATATTTTTGTATCTTTATACTAATCCTGATTTAAAAACATGAAAGAAAGGATCATTATTAGTTTAAGGAATGCATTTTCTCTCTCTCTCTCTCTCTCTCTCTCTCTCTCTCTCTCTCTCTCTCTCTCTCTCTCTTCATGAATACTTTGTGGGAGAGTTTTATTTCTAAGGCCTCCCTTTTTGTTTTAGCAATTATACGTCACCAGTTCCAAAGTTCCGCCTCTGACCAAGAGGGAAACATTTTTTTATTAATTTTTAATATCACTTTAGTTGCATCTCTTTGCATCTCTCTCGTTGTTAACGACATTATTCTATTACCACTGATTATTATCATCTTTGTATGTGTCACATTTTGTTGGTGCTCAGATCACTGTAGTCGATCACTGATTGTGTAATATTCCTTTAAGAGACACCGACTAGAGTCACAGGATTATTTGAATGGAGTAACAGAGATCACAACAAATTCCGGAACGCCTGACATATACTTTCAAAGTAGGCTTAAGAAATGTCGAATATTATAAAAACGCGATTGCTTGGAAATAACACCTCAGCCACTGAGATACACAAGGGTGACAATCTTGATGGAAAGAGCAATTAACAGCTTACCTTGCCATTGTCTTATCTACCTGCCCACTTAAGAAGCGAGGTTTAGTGGGAGAAAAAAAAAGAGAGAGAGAGAGAAGAGGCTCGAAGAAGAAAATGGTTCTTTTCTCGTTCGAAACTTGAGAAAACCTGTGTGGGAAAATCTCCTTTCCTCCAACCTTGTCTTTCTCTCATTACGTCACGAAACGTGTAACATATTATACTGATAATTGTAATATGAAAATACTAGATAATAACCACTCTAGATTGATTCTGGATTTAAGTATTAAAGCTATATATGATCTTTATAATTTGCCGTTAATCATCTTATTTTATTTTAGCATCGTCTTTTCTGACATTTTAACGTTCATCGAAAGAGAGAAGTAAGTCATTGATTCACTAGAGAAATATTATATCGAAATAACGTAGCCTTTCTGTATTGGAAGTTGATCCTTAGCAATAATTCTAAATCGACATTTAATTTTTTTACAGAGCTTTATAAACAATAACGATCAATTAATCTCGTGCAGAATTTAAAATATGTTTTCCATGGCTTTAGTCACCTGGAAATTATATTTTCCACCATCAGTATATTAATCTTGTTGAGAATCATTGCAAAATTGGAATGTTTGGTATCTTCTGTGGCTGTTGTGTGAAGTAAAATACTTATATATATATATATATATATATATATATATATATATATATATATATGTATATTCATAATAGTCATAGAAGATACCAAACATTCCACTATATAGCTATATAATATATACTATAATATATATATAGTATATATATATATATAGATATATATATATATATATACTATATATATATAATATATAAATAATATATTATATATTATATTATATATATATTCATATAGTCCCACAGAAGATACCCAAATATTCCCCACTATAGATGCATATATATATACTATATATATATATATGTATATATATATATGTATATATATCTATATATATATATATATATATATATATATATATATATACTATATATATATATATATATAATTATAATCTATATTATATATATGTATGAATATATATATTTATATATATATATATATATATATATAATATATATAATATATACTATATATATATATATATATATATACATATATATAATCTGTATTTAATAGTAAAAACTAACAAGAGGAAGGATGGGAAAATGACACCTTTCCATCTCTCTCTTAATAGTATTGAAAGAATGGAAGGACAAATCCTCTCATCGTAGCCTCTTCCTTATCATTTGTTCTTCGGATGCCCTCTTCCTGTTCCCTTTACCCTCACAGAATGGTCCTTCTTCCTTACATCCCTCTTCAGCTTCCTCTCCCAGACAATCCTCCCTGCACAGGTAGATGAGACGATTGCAAGGTGGTCTCTCCGTAAGTGCTCCCTTTATCAAGATTATCGCCCCTGTGTATCCAGGAAGCCGAGATGATATTCCCGAGCGATCGTTACTTCTGGGGTACGATTTCTTTAACCCGTTCGTGGAAATATACGGCAGGCATTCGGGGATTTTGTCGCGGTCTCTGTTACTCCCTTCGAATATCGCCGTGTCCTTTCTAGAGCCTCGACGGGCACCGCCGTCACTTTCGCACGTCAGGAGGATTCCGTAATCAATGACCCATTAGCAGTTACCATTTGTGGCCACGTCATTGGAGGGATTGTGTATCTCAAGGTCTTATTTCAGTGGCCGGTGATAAAGTTACATGGAAAAAAAAAAAAAAAAGTCGCAGAAAAAAAAAGACACAATTTTGGCTAGCAAAAAACAGTCTGGGAAAAAAAAAAATTACATCAATTTATGGTGGCCGGTAATTTCATTAGATTAGGTTAGGTTAGCTTAAGCTGACTTAGGTAATGTTAGCTTACTTTTTTCTTGTGACTTTATTACCGGCCTCCATACATAAATGACTGTGACTTTTCCCGTGAATTTTTTTTCTTCTGGATTCCCTATTCCAGAGATGCTCTTCCCTGTGACAGCATCGGCTCTCTGCCACGTTCTCTTCGATTTATTCGGCCCTTTAGGTCCAATCTTACCTTCGGAATCTGTTCTGTCACGTTCTGGAATTGCTCGTGCGCTTTTTCGTCCGTTTATTTTGGAAGGATTCTCTGGCTCGTTCATTTAGCTTTGCACCGGATGTTTCACTGTTTGTTTGATGAGGATTATTTTTCTAATAATTATTTTGTTAGACTTTTCGTAGGTGGACTATGGTTTATCCGTGGGCATATATCGTAAGTTGTGTATTTCTAATCTGCGTTTAGTATTAGTATCCCTATTGTAAAGAACTTAGCATTTTTGTGAATGTAAAAGGACACCATACCCTGATTGCGAATGATAATATCGTCTTTAATTTATGGTGCAAAGTTAGTATGGTTAATCATAAGCTAAGTTACCACCAGCAATCCTTAAAGCATTTATTCTTACATCATATAAATTGTCTTAAAGCGCTAAAGGATCCTTGAGGTAAGAATATGTTCATTTGAATTTTGTATATGGATCACTTCAGAGGTAAGTTCTCCACACCACTGATTTTATTATAACTTTTCCATCACAGCGTTTCCAGGTATCATCCAGCCATTTACAAGACTTTGTATAATTTTGCCTATTATATACTAGATCTGTGGTGTGTTTTGTTCCGAAGTGAATACTAGTGTAATACATAATCTCACTTTTTCTCTGATGCGCCATTGATGGCCTTAGGAGTAAGGTATATAGTAATGCTATATCTAGCTCGAAATTTTGGAGGCTAAGCTGTCTCCCTATCAATTCAGATGTCATCGTTATAGTGTTGCATCCCCAATACTTCTTCAAGGTTGGGTGTTAACGGCTAAAGGTTCTCATGGATGTTGACGAAGTCAGTAAGAGAACCTGATCTGAGGAGCTTAGAGGTGGAGCATTCTTTTAATTAATGATGTTATACTGTTATTGGTATTATGTGGGTGTTAATTTTAATTCATCTTAAAAGAAAATCACACTGGAAGTTCTTTAAATATGGGAAGCTGCGTTCTTTATGGGAAACGACGCCGAAAGAATGAAATGTAAAATTTTCGAAATAAAGAAATTGTTGAATAGATTTTATTTAATTTTCTTAGCACGTAAGTGTATTTTGAAAGTTCATTGTTTGCTTATTCACGCTATTCGTTGAAATATTACATCGTACTCCTTGTACTCATCTTTGTTTCTTTTCAACGTGTGTTTACCCTTCCGCTTGTTTATGTCTTTTGTTAAAGGGGATATGTTTACCAAAGCAAAATTTCTCAATGCATATTTTTCACTCTGGTGTTTGTCTGCTTTGCTATTTTTTTTTCCAGACCTTAAAACACATTACATGAGTATACACTTGTAAATATTAAACCTTCGTTCGACATTTTTCTCCGTTACTAAAGTTCAAGCATATGTCATTAGAATATTTTCACTTTTTGTTAGTTGGTGTCGTATTCCGCTCCATGTGATTCTTACAAAAAAAATAATTCAAGGTATATTTTTACCAAGAGCAAAGGTGGAGGACATTTATTATTCCATTCAGCAATACAAAGCCAGTTTGTTTATATAGAATATGTTTAATTCTAACTCTTATCCCACATAGCCGAGCATTTCAACTCTCGTAGATCTGAAACTCTGAAGCTTTGGGGAGGGGGGGGGGGGGTAGGGGGTAGGGGGCGGATAATCATTTAGGCATTTCTCGAGTGAACTCCTAGTGCCCAACAAATCACAAGGAGCCAGCAGCACGAGTATCTCTGTAGCGTCATCGATAACAATCGCTGGAACGAAGTTCGATTACTTCCCTCCAACTTTCCCCATTTAGCCCCAATACGTGGCAGTAATTCTTAATCCATGGGGGAGACATTTGACGTTACCAAATGAATTGGATCCCCTTATGCTCTTTTTTTTTCTTCTTTTTTTTTCTTCTTCAAAGTATCCCAGTTTCTGTCCTTCTTGGGCTATGGTCAATTTCACCCTAGCCCCATTCCCAGGACTGTCATATCATTTTGTCTTTGCGTGTGTGTGTGTGTGTGTGTGTGTATGTATGTGAGAGAGAGAGAGAGAGAGCCTTAGGTTGGAGACTTACCAAGTGTTGGAAGCGACACCTAACTTCTGCTATCAAAGGAACGTTAGTGTCCTACTTCTCATTAATTTCTTATCTCTGACTCTCTGCATCATTGGAGCTTTTAAAGGTCAACCTTAATGGAGAGAGAGAGAGAGAGAGAGAGAGAGAGAGAGAGAGAGAGAGAGAGAGTAAGCAATGCACCTGTTTCTTTATAAAGTCCTGTGGTTCCTTGTGCTATTAAATGTGTCAATTAACATCAGTGTAAGATTACTTCTTTTAACTTGTTACTTTTACAATGCTGGGAATTGACGCTTCATAAATAACTGTTTCATAAACAATTTCTTATATATATATATATTTATATATATATATATATATATATATATATATATATATATATCTATATATATATATTTATATGTATATTATATATATATATATATATATATATATATATATATATATATATATATTATATATATATATATATATATATATATATATAATATCAAACAATAAAGAATAAATTGTTAATGAAACAGTTATTTATGAAGCGCCAATTACTTGTCATCTTCGCAGGTAGTAATTAGCGAAAAATGATTAAAGAACGTGACTTTGATTGTGACCGGAATAGTGTCTTTATAAAGATATTCAAACATATATGTTATACAAATATTTTTTAATATCTTCATAAAGACACTATTCCGGTCACAATCGAAGTCACGATCTTGAATTGTTTTTCGCTGAATACTACCTGGGAAGATGATAAGCACTCTAGCAAGTAAGGCGGTAGTGCAAGTGAGTGCTAAAATATCGATTCAGTATTTGTAAAGAGTCAGGTTAGCTCTGATAACCTCGTCTTGCAAAAAGGACACTGCTTAATGCGCGCGCGAGCGCAGGCTCACTCCAAATAGAAAAACAGAAAGATCCCCTGACCAATAGAAATAAGAAAGGAGACAAGAATTACCCTATCATATTATCCTACGGTAGAGTAAGCTCGCAAACTATGCGCAACTTTCTTCACAAAAGCCCATTACTGCTTGAACTTTGTCGACTTTTACCGTCCAAATTCCTTGCCGACATAACATGTGAAAGTTATGAGTGTACAAGACATTTTCCTCCCTGCGAAATATTCCTCTTGTTATTTTTCCTCTCGTGGAGGACTGGGAAATGGTCCGATTCCCTCCACTCCCCCCCAGCGCAGCCTTTTCCTTTGTCTGTTTGCGTGTTTTCATACCGGGGAAGAGAGAGAGAGAGAGAGAGAGAGAGAGAGAGAGAGAGAGAGCGCTCTCATTTCGAACACTCTTCCTCACTTCTCGTCCTTAAGTCACCTTTAGGTTTTAGAGCGTCATAGCAAACATCCGCCTTCATTATCCTTAACTTTGCATGGGTCAGATTATAATGGAATTGGACTCCAGGCTTTTCATTGCTACGCCTCCGCTATTGTCCTTGCGGTGTATTAGAAAAAGAGATAATAAAAAAAAAAGTAATTTTCACAGATACCTTGGAGTATCTCTGGCCCACTTTAAACTTCAGGTGCCCCGACTAGAGACTATACAGTCTTTCATTGTTGATATATATTATATATATATATATATATATATATATATATATATATATATATAGATATATATATATTTGATATATATATATACACTCATATATATATATATATATATATATATATATATATAGAGTGTATATATATATATAAATATATATATATCATATTTATATAGATATATATATATATATATTTTATATATATATATATATATATATATATATATATATATATATATATATATATATATATATATATATATATATATATATATTTCCTCTTCTTTCGAGCTTGTTAATCCAACCGTATGGTCGGTCACTCGAGTCAACTTTCTCCATTTATTTCTATTCCTTGCATCAATTTCCCCGAGTCCCAAAATCACTCATATATATATATATATATATATATATATATATATATTATATATACACACACATGTACAATATTTCTCCATTAGAGGTGCTCAGTAAACTGCTCAAGTCAGTAAAAGCACAGCAAATTGATAAGGAAACTATGGAAACTTTCACTCTCGGAGCTGGGATCAATGTGGGCTCTTACTGGTGAGAATAGCTACAGTAGTGAATGGCCATGATTTGTTATTAGTGAAAGAGGAATACAGCAGTGAGGTGGGATGAAAAAATTTGAAGCTGAGTGAAAGGTGATTTCAGGTACGGTTGCATAACAGAAATGAAGATCTGGCATAGGTATGCAGATGGCTGGTTAGGATAATGAAGAAGGAAGTTGAGAGCATCATCAAAATACTGGGGAGAAGTGAGGAAAATCTTTAGGAGTTGAGAGATTTTTCCTACTATAAGAGAGAGAGAGAGAGAGAGAGAGAGAGAGAGAGAGAGAGAGAGAGAGAGAGAGAGAGAAGCATTGCAATATAATCAACAAACCTAAATCCCCGTATAGGTCTTAGGGAGAGTATAAGAAGTATTGTTTAAGGATGCAAATGCAGAGAACAGTTCTGTGAGCAATTGGATCCTGGAATGAGAGAAGCATAAGTAAATGGAACAGCCTGTTAGTGATCTATGTCCGAAAAAGCAATTTATGAATTTTATCACATCACCGTGATTCATATACAAGCATTAAGCAACAAATGTCCTTTGATATCCAATTCGCTCTACTTCGGGAACAATATATTCTCAGATATGTTGACCGAAGGGGAATTATTTAATTGATAATAAGTTCGTCGTCTCGTGGGATAGATCCAGCGACAGACCATACGTCAGGACTGCAGTGTATCTGTGTATGTATGTATCAAATCAGAAGGATGTGAAAGCCAGTGAAGCTCAAAGTTTCTGTGGTATATCTGAGGAAGAGTAAAAAAAAAATGTGAAAATTGTGGGGTCCTATAAGGTGATCTAATCATGGATTGATTACACTAACTGAAGAGATGAGGTAGATCAGTGCGTCTGTGAAAAAGATATGCAAATCCGAAGTTTTGTAAGAAAGGATGAGAATGGCGTACTGATGAAAAAAAATTATTTTTCAGATGTATTATATAAGCTGTTTCATAGGAACTGGCAAGGCACAGATGACCTAAAAAGAATGTGTGATATATTCAATTAGGAATCTATAAGAAACCTTACCGAATTAAATGCTGGTAGAGATTTTCATCAGACGATGGTGCGAAAGTGACGGGATGACAGAAAGGGCGACTGAAATACTACAGCATAAGAGTCATTAAGATAAGAGAATATGAAAACTTCAATAGTTACATCAGCTGAGCACTCGGGCACAAGGTCCCAGTGTCATATTAGAAGAATGAATGGGAGAGGGGTATCAGATATAGCCTTTAAATGGGATCCTATTAGAAAATAGCCCACGGGAAGATGAGGGGAGATAAGGAAGACCCCGGCTCCGAGATATTTTTAGGGTTGGGTAGATTCCAAAAGAGAGTCATATCCTCCAGATAGGACGGCTCTTCTTCCTCAGGAGCAGTGATAACAAGGCGCTACGAGGGAAAAGGAATAACGTTGTTCATGTGCCGTTCGCCCAAGGGCTTCTTCCTTAGTCTCAAAGTGACCTCTTTTTTTTTTTTTTTTTTTTTTTATTTATTTATTTATTATTTTTTTTTTAAGGCTTGAGAGGTCTCTCTTGTGGATAACAGTGAGGATCACTTTCCGAGTGAGTTTTGATTCATGTCCTGTTTTGGAAAGGAAATAGATGTGAGCATCTAAATAGTGTTGGCGTCATAGTATGAGAGAGAGAGAGAGAGAGAGAGAGAGAGAGAGAGAGAGAGACTTGGGGAGTGTAAAATTCTGGTGGGAGCTTGGTTCAGGATGATTTCATCAAGGCCCTTGTTGATGGTAAACTCCTTGACGGAACAGTGAAGACATGTTTTTCTCTCTCTCTCTCTCTCTCTCCTCTCTCTCTCTCCTGCTGCCGTGGCGATTCACAGTAGCCGAATACCAAATAACTACCCAATTCATTGCTTGATAATTACTGACTGGATTTGATGGAATGTACTCATACTGTCCCTCTTCGTCAAGCGCTCGAATCGAACGCTGGTCCCTCAGTTCGTTACCTGAGAGAGAGAGAGAGAGAGAGAGAGATAGAGAGAGAGAGAGAGAGAGAGAGAGAGTTGGTTCTTTTAAGTGGGACAATCATAAATGTGGCTTATAATGACATTCGAAAAACGTCGAGACGGTCCCAGGACATCCTTAAAAATGTAACGGTATATGCATGGTCTTTACTATTGAATATATTACAGTTCAGTGTAATATTATTATTACAATTATATTATTATTCGAAGCCATGCGCTACAAAACGATCCTTTCAGAACTACAGTACATCAGCCTTTAAGAGGAAGTATGTCCTCGGAACCGTCATGAATTTATGGCCAAACATTTTTAAGTGTTTTAGAGAAAAGTTTATGAGTTATTAAACCTGAAGATTCAACTTAGTTTTACAGCTTTGCATATTCCTCTCTCGCTCCTCGACTCATTGCCCCCGTGGGAGGGCTTAAAACCAGAATACTGGAGTCTCTCATATTTTATCCATGCCATTATTCTTTGCCGCTGGCTTTAACTTTTATTTTTTTTTCTGGCTATTTTTTACTAATGCTCTTGTGTGTGGATAAACTAAAAGTTCCAGTCTCTTTGCATACATTTGCGCATTAGATAAGGTTTTGTAGTTTTATGAAGGCGTTGTTATTATTTTGGTAGGAGACGCTGCATTAAAGAGAATCAGTTATAATAGTTTCCTCAGTGGTATTGATTTTATAGTTTATCAAGGTAAGATTAAGAAAAGGAGGGTCTCAACAACCAGGAAGTTAAAGAGCCACATTAAATACACAATTTCGATCACAAATTTGTGAGCAGAACGGGAAAAAGTTTTCGCAGATGACAAAACTAAAGAAGAACAACATTCGCTACTTGCTGAAAACAAGTGTTAGAAAACAAACCACTCAAATTAAGAAAGGGAGGAATTTGAAGGATGTGAAGGGTAGATTTTTGAAGTGTCGCGGTTCTGTTCTTGCTCTGGACACATTATCCTCAACAAAAGACCGAAGGACACAACTCTTGACTCAAAATAGATAGTAATCGGTTCAACAGAATTCTTATATTTCGCGAGACGAAGGTCCCTTGCACAGGTTTATGGTCACTGGCGAGCAAACTTTCCCCAAGATCGATCCGATTGGGAGAACCAAGGTCTACCCGAGGTTCTCAACCTCTTTTAGCCCATGAACCCTTTCGCCATATGTCAGAATGTCATTCTCCTCCCATTACATATCCATTCGTAATGGGCAAAAATGACGAATGTTATAGCAAGAATGACAAACTTTCCTTATCGAGTACCTACATTTTAATCATAGCTGACAGACAGCGATACTACGAGGTCGCGTCAGAATTATTCAGATGACAAACCTTTTGAGACTGACATTATTTCTGAATGTATCGAGGTGTTTAAACCATGGAAAGAATACACAAGGCTGAAGCAAGTTTAAATGGAAATCGGACGCCACTACCACCGTTATTACTACCGCTACCGAAACGTGATATTTAGCCGCCTGTAACCTCGAAGGATAAAAACGAACGTCCATTTGTCCAGGTCAGCACCATTCAACAGTGGGTGGCTCATTCATCGGAGGAGAGCCGATTCCGAAGTTACTTCGACAAATGAGTGCGTATGAAAGGAAGCGAAGGAGAACCTCCCCTAGAGAGCAAACAACATCGCCCAGGACCCCAAGACCCATCGGATATCAGCAGACATCCAACAAAACGTTCAATTTCCCCTCGACTCTGCGATAGATGAGGGGAGTTGGAACTCCTCACCCACACACAAGGGACCAAGATGGGTTCTCTCTCTCTCTCTCGATGGCATACACTTTTGAAAGGTATTCGTGTATGCATCTGTTAAGTCACTGATGACATTTTATCATCACCAAAAAAGTATAACAATTTATCATTAAAAATAGTGTAAAAAAGGTACATACATTCTGTTTACAGAATCTGAATGCAAGGTACATTATCTTGCTTTTGAGAGAGAGAGAGAGAGAGAGAGAGAGAGAGAGAGAGAGAGAGAGAGAGAGAGGAGAACTGTACCTACCCGCTGTGGAAGGCCTGTAATTGTCTCCAGGCTGGGGTTGAGCACAGAAACTTAATTAGGAGTTTTCGTGTACTTGTGAAGCACTTGTTGTTGTTCCGTTGGGTTCTAAGAATTCACCGAGTATGTACTTGAAATCGTATTCAGCTTCTTAACCTAGCAATAATTAATTACCTTGTGGAAATGCTAAAACACATTAGTTGTTATTAATATCTAGATATCGGGTCTCATTTTGTTTTATTGATAATTGTGAGTTTCGATTCAAATGAAATGACAGTTGATATAATCCTGAATTTCTATTATAGTTTTTTCCTGAATAAACAGTTTGCTGCGTTTCAACCTATATACAAAACATAATTTAATGATGCCTTTAT
>NC_061088.1:82130587-82138087 GCF_015104395.2 Macrobrachium nipponense
AAATCGAGGCAATTAAAAGGTGTCAAAAATTTCTCCATGTAAATGTAACTCTAAAAGGGCCCTTTGAATTTATGACGAACGTATGGTATTTACCATACATCTTAGTCAAAAGTCAGTGTATGACCAGTAAATTCTTTGTGAATACAATATGAGCATTCTAGAATAAGAAACAAGTTCAAAAAAATAAATCTGAACAATTGATAGGTGTCAAAAATGAATTTTGAAAAAAAATTCTGAGAGGGCCTTTGGAGATTTGACGGACATATGGTTTTTACCATATATCATGGTCAAAAGTCAATGTATGACCACCAGATTGTTTGTGAATACAAAATATAAATTCCTGAAATGAGTGACAATGTTCTTACCTAATCGTTATTTACTGCACTCACAGATGATACTGTAGTGATTAGGTCAGGTATATTTCTTACACTTTACTCAAGTAACCCTTGATTTTTTGTTTGAGGCACGTGGATACAGGTGACACTGGTTCCTCCTCTTGGGGCCTGCAACTTCTTCAACTTCAGAGCTTACAGGGTCGAAGTCTGCCTCTACCTTATAGACAAAGCAGACCAGATACCTGAGTTTCCGAGGCAAGGTTTTGGAGTGTAGCCTAGAAAGAGACCATTGTCTAGCCAGTGGAGACAGGTTGCCAAACTTTAACTTGGCAATGGAAAGACACAGTTGCTAGAATGTAACCTATTACCATCTACTTTTCAGCTAAGCCTCAGTCATTTCAAGGAATAGCTTTAGTTGTTTGTAAGCATATTTTGCATTATATATATAATATATATATTATATATATATCTATTATTAATATATATATATATATATATATATATTATATATATATATATATATATGTGTGTTGTGTGTTTAGAACCCCTACCACTTACCTTATGCTGGTTGTGACTATTGGAAAGTTCAGTAACCCACAGTCATATAATTTACTTGTTTTATATGCATTTATAAGTTTTTGTCAGATGACCTAAATAATGATCTACTATTGTTCGTGAAACTTGTAAACTTGTAATAAGAATATGAATAAATATGACTTATGTAAGTATTCATCATTTCAAGTATTCTTATAACAGCTGTATGATTATTTTAAGCTGCCTCGCCTTCAAAATGGTATGATTGTTATTTTTATTGTCATACGTAGTGACATGGACTTCACTCTGTTGGTGATTTCGTAGGTGCAGAGCAAATTAATACGATGTATTCAATATATTTGTCCCTTTTTTGTCAATTGAATGTTGTATGTTATTCTGAAAGGTAACCTCTGTTGGTGATTTCATAGGTGCAGAGCAAATTAATGCGATGTTTTCAATATATTTGTTCCTTTTGTGTCTTTTGGGTGTTGTATGTTATTCAGAAAGCTAACCCTACTTGCATTGCATACAAAAAATGTTGCCACTATGATACTGAGTCTTTACCAGCTTTAGTTTCAAAACGTGAACAGAAAATTTTGGCAGCACCGTTGCCCCCATAGGGCAAATAATGCCTTTTGAAAAATTGCTTTGCTATTTCCTTTTATCGCCTTTCGCCATGTGATTAGTGTTCCCTACTGTGTACTAGCGTCTGTTCTGCTCTGTTGTGACACGTAATTACGGACATGACTTGTATATATAACCATTGGGGGGGGGATTAGTGTGGCTTTATAAATAGTGGGGAAATTTGTATTTAAACGTCTTAAATTCAAGCAGTATTGACGGTGTTTTGTATAACAGTCGATAAAAAATTACATCCTAAATACATATTTATCAACAAAATATTTTAGTATAGTTAGTTAACGAAGAAAATGAAATTAAAAAAAATAAATGGGCAAAACGTATTGTATTTGTCACTTTTGAATATTGTTCACAGAAGTGAAATTTCCCTTTGGGCCACAGAAAAGATATTTCCGGCGTGAAAGGCGGACACAAACAAACACTATTTTTACACCTGTTTCCTTTGCAGAACATCGGATTGATACCTGAATTCATGTAAGCTGCATTCAACCAATATTTTATCCTTATTTTTCATGCCCCGGGATTTTTCCTTGCAGACATTCAGAAGCAGTTTTAAGGCATTTCTTTGGTATTTCAAAGAGGTGTGACGCTGCTTTGGGAAAAGAATCACGCTGAAATCCGAAGGTCTGCTTCTCGTTTCTATCTTGGGAGTCGGTTTGACATCCATGGACTACTTTTTTCTTTTTTAAATAGTAACGGTGAAAGTGTTAGTGAATTAAAATATCGCGGCGCAGTCTGTTTGACGTAGGTTTCTATAAAAAAAGAGGCTTATTTAGCTATATAATTTACAAATTTACTTCTATCATGTACGGGATAATGTTAGTATCAGTGGAGTTAACATGATTATTGAATGTATTGCTAATGGAGCTATTTGAATTATTGTTCTTTCAAATATTTCCTTGTATATGTGAAGATGTACGCCGGTTTATAGTGTTGTAGGTGTGATAGATATTAAACGAGATATTCGGTGGCAATTTTTTTTTTTTATTCTTGTAGTGATTCAGACCATCGAACATTTTTCTGCATCTTTATTCTTCACGACAAATTCGAGTTCCGGAAAAGTCTATTCGGAGATAGTCATGACACTGAAAGAATTCATTTGATTTTTTTTTTTATTTATTCTAAACTAAATTATATAATTTTTCTCGAACATGCATATGTTGAATGAACAAATAACCTTTTCCTTTAGTACTGGTACCGAATTATTAATGAAATGTTTCTTTAGGGACGTGACCATAGAGCCAACAGGCACGCTGTCCAAAATCATCTTCAGAGGATTAATGGCGGCGTATATTGAGAATGAGAACGATTCGCTTTTGGCCGAACCAGCGCTCTGTATTGAACAGGACGCCAAATTGTTGTTTGAAGTTTCTCCGCCAATATTGAGCAGAGGATATCTTTTGTCAACTTGCGCTACCTTTGCATGAAAGGGGAGTTGTTTGATCAAAGGGGAATCTCGCTAACAAACGGTTTTTACCAATTAATACTACACAATGGCGAAGTGTCCTTTCCTCTGTTAACAACCGCAGTTTTCGAGACATTTCCAACCCTCTGTTCTGCGCTGAGAACTCGTTGTCAAGGTGTGAAATAATCTTGCGTACATAGTGCCTCTGTGTACAGATGTAAGTAATGGCGTTGGAACGCAGTGAACCAAAATGCAAATTTTAAATCATAACATGGTTCGTTTGGTGACTTCAGAGAGCTGGAATTCTTTGGAATTTCATGTGAGGTACTTAAGGTTCATCGCTGCATGTCTCAAGTTTTCGTTTAGCGAATTTTACATGAACAGCATATAAAATGTGATTATATATTATTATTAAATATTATAATGTGCTTCCGCAAACGAAACATATTGCTTTAATGAAGAGATGTACCACGAGCAAACAGAAAAACGTAACTAGAATTATAATAATAACAAGAAAGAACACACCACGTTAAGAACAAGGTGTTTTGCCAGAGAGCATAAAAAATAGTAACATATATGCCTTAAAAAATCAGTAATAGGAAAAGAATATTAGATATGTCTTGCTGCCGTTGAATTGAACTTTTGTGGCATAAGTTTGGACAGTGATTGAAAGGTTTTAGTAGACAGATTTCAAACTGAATAGCAGTCCGTTTAGTGTTCTGGTATGCCTGTTTAGTTTCCTGTACTGAATTTTTTGTTAAACTTTAATGTTTCCATACCCACCATTATTTTCTTTTCTCCCAAATTTTCATGATTTGATGTTGTTTTCCCTTTTATTTTATTTTTTCCTCTTTCGTATGGTAATCGAATATACGAAAAATTAATTAATGCACATATATATATATGTGTGTGTGTGTGTGCGTTTGTGTGTGTGCGCGCGCGCGTGTGCGTGAAGTATATGTTTTTGCTTTGAAGTTATGCAAGTTTATAAGTATGTGTACGTGAAAACATGAGTGACCGAGCTACCATACCCAACATGGGTACTGTTTGATCATGATAGCTGAGGGTGAATGTTGTGTAAATGGTTTGTTATTTGTCTGGTGTTTGAAGTTTCATAATGCTGATAAGCTGTGCCTTCAGTATTCAATTTAATTATGCATATGCATATTTGCAGTATATATTTAATTCGTTAGAGATTAGAGTTTCGTTACTTTAAATGCCGCTTCCCTTTGCTCGCCCGATCAAAGAGGGTTTATCAAATATTCAGCAGTTGACCGCAGAATTGATGACATAACTAAAAGGTATGATAAATCTACACATCAAATATTTACCGTGTCCAGTAATGGACGGTTAGAGATTCGTGGATGCCATTGGCACTTGCTCAACAGCCCTTTCAGTTAGGCCCTTCAGTTACGCTGCTGCCTGCCATATTGATCTTGAAGCTAGCAAGTATTTAATTTGTCCTGAAGGACATTTCAAAACTCGAGGTTCCTAAACACACGGGAGGTCACTCGATGGAAGTTTTTTTTTTTTTTTTTTTTTTTTTTTTTTACACATTCCCTGACATCGCCATCAGCCTTAATTTAAATCGCTGTAGACGTGTGAATTCTTAGGTATGTTACGTCACATTTTCTTATGTTATTTATGTATTTCATGTTACCTATTCATTTTAAAAGAAACATTTTCACAAAGTCTAAGAGTCACAGTGTTGTTGAGCCTTTGCTTAATTCTTACTTGAAAGCCAATATTATTATCTGCCTCTAAATATAGTTTTACTTCTACGTAAATCTCTGACTAAATTGACTCTCTAACTAACGACCCGTTCTGCATTGAACAAGAAATATATCACGTGAGTTATAATTTGGAGGGCCGTAGCTTATATTTTTTGCTTATATGCTAAAAATCGTAGGTGCGAATATTTTATATATATATATATATATATATATATATATATATATATATATATATATATATATATATCTAATAAAAGGAGCCCATAAAACACCAAAATGTAGAGAGAAAAGTACTATATTTCAGAGACTGCTGTCTCTCTCTTCAGGTATATGAATGAGAAAGTTTACAGAAAAGGTGGTATTTATATACCAAGAGATCCGTCCACAAGTAAGCCAATTTAGGTCACCCCCGCTGATAATCTTCCTTTAATCTTCTTAAGCGTTGGTTGAATGAAAACTTCGTCGACGATATCTGAGATCCACCCGCCTTTTGAGATGTTCATTACCTGCTTCTCTTTTATTAAGGCCGATTCCATCATTTGACTCTTGTACGGCAGTTGCTGCTATAAATTACATGTGACAAATTCCAAGTTTATTCTATGGTTATGTTCATTTACATGGTTGAAAATAGCCGAGTTCTGTTGTCCATACCTAACTGACTGTTTGTGTTGTATTAATCTCAAAAGGCGGGTGGATCTCAGATATCGTCGACGAAGTTTTCATTCAACCAACGCTTAAGAAGATTAAAGGAAGATTATCAGCGGGGGTGACCTAAATTGGCTTACTTGTGGACGAATCTCTTGTATAAATACCACCTTTTCTGTAAACTTTTCTCATTCATATACCTGAAGAGAGAGACAGCAGTCTCTGAAATATATACTTTTCTCTCTACATTTTGGTGTTTTTTATGGGCTCCTTTTATTAGATGGAATTGTCTGTTAGTACAGGAAACATTTTACCAGTCATATTAATATATATTATATATATATATTGTTATATGTATATTATATATAAATCATATATATATATAATAATAATAATATACACTTTTTTTAGAGGCGGCAGGTTTGTCAAATGTAAAATTTTATTTTCGTTAACATTGATTCAGTCATCTATATATATATATATATATATATATAATATATATATATATATTATATATATATATATATATATATATATATATATACATGCAGACCCAGACTGCAGAAAAAGATGTATATTATATCTGCCCAAAGATTTTATTAAAACTTTTCACCTTACGAAACTTCCGCAATCGACTCCCAGCAATTGAAGGAAGGAGAGCAGAGAGAACTCGGAGTTGACGAATAGATCCTCGCCCGAAAACCCACACACACAAACACAGCACACATACACAGCACAGCCGAACTAACAAGTAAGAAGAAGAAGAAGGTAACGAACCACCGCAGTGATCAGGCACTTGAGCCATCGAAGCGAAAATGCGAGCAGGAAGAAGCTCGCAGACTTTTTATAAATGACGACAGTTAAATAACTCTCATCAGCTTCTTGGGTGGGGTAGTTGTTTTGGGGGGAGGGGGGGGGGGGGGGGTTGGGGGGGGTTAGGTCGTCCGAGGAGGAATAGGCGAAGACCGATAGGCGTCCTCGTACCCAGACAAGCTCGCATCAATCCTGCGACACAAAGAAGGTAAAAGAAGCCTCCTTAAGAGCTTATTGCTCTCCTTGGCAGAGCGTTCCATTTGGGAGGATAAAGCGTTTTATGGCGATATAAGATTGTGTGTGTATGTGTGTGTGTGTGTGTGTGTGTGTGTGTGTGTGTGAGAGAGAGGCAGCAGCACCGGAGCGCTTTCCGTATGCAGGACTGGTTATTTATTAAAAGGGAGGACTAGGAGCAAAGAGAATTTTTTTTTTTCCTTCCAACCCCTTCCTTCGTTTTCATCCTTGAAGGAGGGCAAGTCTTTTATATCAGATTTCTACCCCATTTTCCTGACGAATGGCGCAGGATTACGATAATTTTCACGAAATTATTTTCTGATGCGTGAAAGTAATTTGAATTACGTCTCTATAAGGATTATTTGTTTTTTAATGTGAAATATTGAAGAACGGTACAGTATGTTAGTCAGAAATAAGTAAGTTTTATTTATTTTCACCCCTCTTTTTATAATAATTCTTTTATTGGTCCTATGTGTTATTCAATCTCTACATTCTGTTGAGGAAACCTAATGGAATTTTCTCCAACCTTCAGTTCGCCATTGAGTTCAGTATGCTCTTCATTGATAAATCATAAATGCCTTGAAATCAAGAGTGTATTCAGGGTAAATGATGAGTTACTTTTCATTATTCCTATTTGTTCTAAACGTACAGTTTTATTAAATTCAGGAAGCAAGTTTGACCTTAGCTTTAAATTTGTTTGCTTGTCATGACACTCGTATCGTCTCTGAGAAACAAATAATGGTGCGTGAAAAGTATTGTATTTCACACATGATTTTCCCAGGATGACGAGGGTTTAAAGGGTAAGCTTCAAGAGTTATAGTGTGGGCAATGAAGAAATCTTTGGAACACATACCGGGTAGTGTTCCACATAAAAAAAATAAAAAAAAAAATGAGCGAAGGATTTTGTTCTGCAGAAGTTAGTGATAATGTTATCAGTCAGAAAAGCATACAAAATTAGACAATGTCGCCGTAATTTGGAGACGTGACCTTATCATTCTGTCATCTGTAGATTGGGTAAACGCTTCAAAGTGAGTAACTGGAAAATTCCAATATTTTATATATATATATATATATATATATATATATATATATATGTATATATATTATATATATATATATATATATATGTGTGTGTGTGTGTGTGTGTGTGTGTGTGTGTGTG
>NC_061088.1:82143087-82168087 GCF_015104395.2 Macrobrachium nipponense
GATTCTACTGAATTGCATGAATTGTTAAACCATTGAAGAGTTGTAGAGATAATCTGTCATACATTCTCAGTGTTGTGTTTTATTTTGTAGGTGTGAGAAACTGCTAATTTCACAAACTACTTTCTGCAGTGACTTAGACAAACTACTTTTTTAGCTAAATTTTTGTAGATTCTACTGAATTGCATGAATTATTAACCCACTGAAGGTGCAAGGCGTTTCCTTTAAATGAATTTGCTTGATTTTGAAATAGGATTGCATCATTACAAACTTCTGGATTAATTCTAGGCACCTAAGTGAAGTTCATTGACAAAAATGGTGAACCAGATGTAGATTGTATTGAGGTATGCCAAGCTTAAACAAAATACGATTCAGTCATTATTACCTTAAAAAACAGACGAGCTTATGCTGAAAATACTTGAAAAAGGAAAATACTTTCAGAAAAGCAAAGAGGATCAGATTGCTCAACCAAGTAAATAATATGAGCAGTGAGCAGGATATCGTAGGATATCATAGGAGAAAACACGCTCTTGCTCATGGCAGTCTTACGACAATAGACAATGTGTATTCATAATATGTGTGTGTTTGTGTGTATATGTGTTTGTATGCAGATTTGCAAACCTGCAAATGTGGTGTCACTTGAAAGTTTTGCGATTGTTTTGCATATATATTATGTGTACATATGTATGTGTGTACATATATATGCATAGATATATACACATATAATTTCAAATGTATGTATTCATACATACTTATATATATATATATATATATATATATTATATATATATATATGTATATTATATATATATATATATTAATATATATATATGTGTGTGTGTGTGTGTGTGTGTTGTGTGTGTGTGTTTGTGTGTGTGTGTGTAGGTATGTATGTGTGTGCGTATGTATGTTTAAGGTTACTACTCCGAAGCGTCCCGATGTTTTGTTTGAAGATGATTCCAAGAATCAATCTGGTAAATAATGTTCCGCTTACTTCACTAAACTTCATTCGATTCAGAGATTTCCTTGAACTCGTCAGCAATCTCCTAATGCATTTCTACGGACGTCTCCATCGATTTCTTCCCCGTAGAGGGTAGTGAAATCAGCGCACCTCACGAGGCGCACTGTAGACATGACTCAATGTTCCACGCAGCGTCCCTCCGGCCCTTGGCTGCTCCCCCATTCATTCCTATGACTGTAACTCCCTTCAAATTCTCTTTATTATATCTTTTTTCCACCTCCTAACAATTGTTTCAGAGTGCAACTGCGAGGCTCTCCTCCTGTTACACCTTTCATCCCTTATACTCTCTGTTTCCGATTCAGTGCTGAATGATCTCATACGTCCCAGTGCTGGGACTTCTGGCCTGAATTCTGTTTTATCGAGTTCTCGGTTGTGCTTTGTCGGAGCTTTTCCAAAGAATCATATTTTTGCCGTTTTGTTCGAGGTAAGGAATCTTGGAATGAATATGAGATGCGTCTATGAAATCTTTATTTGAAAAGCCTTAGGTATATTTATAGAACTAGGATTATGGTTGTCCACTTCTAGTTATTCTTCGTAGGTGACAGCCAGCCAGTTATGAATAAAGGGATCTTTCAAATAGGTTCGTTCTTTGTTGCTTATCGCATAATGAAATTTTTTTTTGTTGGGTTTGGAATGTATATTTATATATATATATATATATATATATATATATATATATATATATATATATATATATTTATATATATATTTATATATATACATATTTATATTTATATATAATCTATTGTATATGAATATTTTTTACCATTACTAACATTTTGAGAAAACATCGAGCTCAGATTTTGTATATACTATATATATATATATATAAATATATAATAATATTATATCTAATATAATATATATATATATATATTTGTGTGTGTATCTATGCATTTATGTATATATTCATGCATGTATCCGTTGCTCGGTATTTTCTCAAAATATTCAGTAAGGGTAGATGAATTAAAACATATATGCAAATTCATGCTCAAAACATGCTATGGACACTGAGAGTCCATTGTATTCACAGAAGCCTGCAAAGAAATTTTTGAGAATATATTTTACTTCCGAGACGTAATTCTATTTTGAAAGTCCAATACGTCCAAGGTGACGTAATCCCTCAATATCCTCTAGGACCAGAAGCCATAGCGCCTCGTGAATACGTAATTCCTGGAATTCTAGGCTGTCCCTTTACCATTCCCTTGTCTCTACAAGTAAGAATTAATTTCTAGTGTTAATGTCATTTTTTCTAACTGTCTTGTTACGAAGAAAATGTTTTTTTCATTTCAAATATTTGACAGGTCTTAATAGATATCTTGATATGAAAAAAAGAAGAAGTTATTTTTGTTTCAAATATTTGACAGTTCTTGATATATTGGTATGAAATAAGTTTTTTTTATTTTTCTAATTTCGAATATTTGACAATTATTGACATCTTGATATGAAGAAAAGAGTGATTTTTTTTTCAAATTTTTCTTAGTTCTTGATAACTTGATTTTTTTATTTCAAATATTTGACAGTTCTTGATATGAAGAAAAGATTTTTTTTTTTTTTTTTAGATATTTGATATCTTGATGTAAAAAAAAAAAAGATTTGTTATTATTTCAAATATTTGACGGTTCCTCCTCTATCATGGAGCAAAATCAATCTTGTCAGAGTGGTCTGAAATACGGCACAATTTGCTTGCAAGTCAGAATTAAATTATTGGAGGCGGTGATAGCGCAGCAATTTAGAAAGATAAAAATGTGTTAGATGTAAAACGCGTTTCGTTGGAAAGCGCTTTAGATACATAAATCTCTCATAATTCCCGTTGATCATCGGGCATTAAACGTCAACAGAAGGATTATGAAATCCTTCAGTAATAACGCCAATGCTTAACTGGGCTTACTCACTTAAAGCAGAGTGACATCCCCCAGATTCTTCATGCATGAATTCTAATAAATATTTATGCAACGCTTAAGCAGTGGTATTGTGGGGGATGTTTACAGTGGAAATATTTTTTTTTTATTAAGATAAATTTTAGGCTGATTCTGTCGTATGATTTCAGTGGGATATATGAATGAATTGCATCGTCTTTACACGATGACTTAAATTCGCTTTTTGTTGGTGTCCCTAAGTAATTATGGTCTTATTGTTAATGAGAGATTTGATTTCTTTCGGTCTGTGATGGGAAAATATGTTAACACATGCATGATATATAATATATATATATATATATATATAGATATACTATATATATATATATATATATATAATATATATGTAATATATATCTATATGTGTGTGTGTGTGTGTGTGTGTGTGTCTGTGTCTGTGTGTGTGTGTGTGTGTGTATCTCCCCATTCGAATTTGAAAACGTAAGCATTTTCCTGCTCTTAACAACTTCTTCGGGCTAACATATGATAAAAGTGTATTTACGAAACCACTTTGCAAGAAAGAAATAACCAGTGTTAGAACCATTTTACCATCCGAGCAAATGGCAGCTCGCAGTAATTAACAGGATGGCCATAAAAGCTGGTATGGTCTGGTTCTTGGGAAATCATCTGGGCACTATTTGCATAAGTCTTAATAACATTCTTGGTGCACTGGTAGGGGCCGTTTATTCGTCATGTAGGGGCTCAGTAGTGGTGGCACATTCTCTCTCTCTCTCTCTCTCTCTCTCTCTCTCTCTCTCTCTCTCTTCTCTATATATATATATATATATATATATATATAATATATATATATATATATAGATATATATATATATATATAATAATATATATATCTTAAGGTCATAACAGTTTCCCAGTTAAATGGCTGACCCCCCGATAGTAACATTCCACACTATGTATACTGCATTTCAGTATCAACGTGAATGGGTTTGCAAACACTCATGCTCCTTGTACGGGTTTCCTCCTCAACGAATCTGTCAGTTTTCAGTTGTATTTAAATGCATGCTTGTTATTATTATTATTATTGTCTTTGTATGGAAGTCTATGACTTCTGTTTGGACTGTAAGCCTATATACCCTATCGAGTCAACCTTTGACTCTGATGCTAAGAAAAAAAAACTTGAAAATGTGGTGGTATTCACAGACACACACACAAAAATGGGGAACAGTGCCTTCATGAGGACTCCAGTTATTTGCCTTTTCCTCGTTCGCCAAAGAAAAGCGTGAATCTGTCCCTCTGGTCTCCTGAAGTAATTGCCTGACTCTTCTGCCGTAAGCCTCACAGCTCTTTTTATTGTTTTTTTGTTTTTGGCGTTGTTGCTACAGCTTTTTACTCTGTCTGCGATGCTAGAAGATATAGAGTGGCGGTCTCTCCTTGCGCGCTTATCTTTATCCCTTATCATTTTTGCCGCGAGAACACACACCTCTCTTTCCTACTGCCGCCGCGATTCCTTTGCAGTGTCGTTCCTGCGACTTCGGGAGGTAAGAAAGCCGTGTGCATTCTCCTTTCCTGCGCTAAAGTAATAAAACCTCTATAGTGCACTAACTCAGCCAAAGTAAACGCAACGTCGGCAAGAATTTAATCTGATGCAAGGGGAAACGAGCGCTCGCTCCCATCTCATATTTTAAAAGCGACGCTTGAGTGTCCATTAAGTTCTTTCCCTTAAAAGAGAACAATTAAGCTCTGCCGTGTCGGTATGGAAGCATTAAAAGACTCCGGGAAACTGCTTCTTCATCCCAGATGGCAGTATAGATGGAGGGAAGCCTTCTCTATTACACACAGGATCAACGGCTGGATAATATGAACGGGCACATTGGATAACCCCTCCCTTACGAAAATTGTTTTAAAGGTCCTTCGGGGAGATATTTAAAGAGTGGGGAGGCTCTTGCCTCTGTTATTGCATAGATGTTTAAGTTTTTTGGGGGAATTGCCGAACTTTTAACATTGTCGCTTCTTTTCTCGTTTTCTTTCAGCCAAGGGCGAAGACATTTGAACTTGTACCAGCTTCCAGTAATGCAGGATGTTACACATTAAAAGGATATGAAATAATAAAATAATAATAATAATAATAATAATAATAATAATAATAATAATAATAATAATAATAATAAAATAGATTCTCACGAACGGAGGAAATTCTTTTTTTTTTTTTTTGGTCGTTCTCATTTATTCCATCCAACATTTCCAATAAGTCCGTAGATTTTTTTTTCTTTTTTCATTCTGGTTTGGTCTGAGCAGTGTAGATGAAATCACAAAATTGTTTCAACCTTTGAACCTTGTCAGAGCACGCCTTCCATTTCAACACCTTTTTACCCACGTCTAGCAAAATCTATATAGATATAACACACACACACACACACACACACACACACACACACATATATATATATATATATATATATATATATATATATATATATATATATATATATACTGGCGTGTCGTCTGTATGCTGCTATGTAATTCTTTGGCTGTGAACTACCACAGAAATTGCAGTTGTTTTCCCCCACTGTTTCTTTCGTGTAGTACTTAGTTTTTTTTTTTTCTTCCTCCCATATTTTTACACTGGTGACCCCTTCTCACTTAGGTGACTGGCTTTATTCTATCCTACCAGACTTCAGAAAATCGGAGATTTGCAGTATTATAGTATTAGGTTAGGTTAATTTAGGTTCAGGTAGAGTAATTTTTTTTTTTATACCTGATAGGTAAGATGGGTGAAAGAAGAGAGAGGGCAGTTAGCTAGCAATTTCAGTTCCTGGTAAAAGCTTTGATGAACATTATACTTATTCCGAGATGACTTCGAGCTCACAGTTTTTTGTTTTTGTTTTTTTATTTTTTTCAAAAAAAATCTTCGGTTTCAATCCTACTTGAAATGGAGTTTGTTATGATTTTATTGTAGAATACTGAAAGACGTAATTACCATTACGCATAAAGATAAGAACCGCTTTGTTGCTTAATGACGAAGAAAAATGGATGGTGCGAGAAGCTTCATTATACGGAATTAAATGTGATTCATTACATTGCGATATTTTTGAGCCATAATGACGCGGATGAATTTGATGCATATTTTCAATTATAATGATAATAACCCTGTTTTCATCTCAGTTTCTCGTTTCTTTTATTATTGATGAAACAATTAACTTTTTCAATACGTCAGTTTACCCCTTGTGACCGAGACTTTTATTGTTCTTTCTCTCCCTGTAATTGAATCGGAATTTTATGAGCTACAGAATTGTTCGCTCTACTAAACGAGTTTCATTTGCAATAAGAAAAAGAAAGGAACTAATTGTTCCCGATCTTTATGGAAGCAATAACTGAATGTTTTGAGTGATACATTTTTGTGTGTGTGTGTTTTTTTTTCTCTTGGTATGAAAAATTCGTATGAAAATGCTCAAGAAAAGAAGTTCTGGTTTTTTGATCGAGTAACGAGTTGCACAAAAGATTCTTCCATCAAGGGTCAAATAAATTGACTTATTCCGAGAATCTAATTTTACAGTGACAGATTATAATCATGATAAATCGCGATGAATATTGTTCGCCGGAGCTAATGCTACGGCATCAGGAGTTATTGCTTATGAAACGTATTTTTTATTATACGCATGATAAACTCGATACTTTACATCATATTGAGGTTATACATTTTTAATTAAAAAAAATACAGCACACACTTAAATCATGTTTAAATTCGTCAGTAATGGTTTTCTGAAATGGAATTTGCGCGTTGATAGATCTCTCTCTCTCTCTCTCTCTCTCTCTCTCTCTCTCTCTCTCTCTCTCTCTCTCTCTTTATATGTATGTATATATATATATATATATATATATATATATATATAATATATATATATATTTTATATATATATATATATAATATATACATATATATATGTTTGTAGGTGGAAACATTGTTATGGAGATTATTGTTCGTTACAAATCGTATCAGCATATGATTATAGTTGCTACTTTTAATCAACTTTTTAGCGGTGGCAGTTGGTATTTTCGTAAAATCTGGCAACAAGCAATACGTATTTACACACGCACTGACACACAAGTTTATGTATCTGTATATATGTATATGTATATTTATATCTTATGTTCGTTTCTCACTCATTGCCTAAGCACTTTTGTAAATTCATGTTGCTACCAATACAAAGTGCTTTGATTTTCGAATTAACTTGCCTTTGATCAGTGTGTCTGACCGCTCTGAAATCCTTAATCTAGCCTTCGGGATTTTGCTTTTGTTTGGATATGCCTCTTTGTTCTTAAAACAAAATGTATTATTTTCTGACTAAATTACCTGTGACCACGTGTGGGTGGCTGCTTTTAAATCTTTAATCTAGCCCACAGGCGTTATTTTGGTTATTTTAAAGTAACCTGGACCTTTTGTTAATCCTGTGGTGTCCGTTTACATATGCCTACCTCCTGTACTGCGTTTCTCATTGTTTTGGCCTCTACGAAAGGGTCGTTAAGACCGAAAGACCTCGGCAGCTCTCGTTTTTCATTTCCTTCGTGGCATTACCTTTTAATTATGTAATATGTATAGTATGCGTGTATATAATGTATATACATACATATATATATATGTGTGTATATAATATATAAATTTATATATATTTATATATATATACAGATGAGTGCTCTCTCTCGCTCTTCTTCATCTCTCTCTTCTCTTCTTCATTCTCTCTCTCTCTCTCTCTCTCTCTCTCATACTATGACAAAGCGAGAGATTTCACCTTCTTTGCTCATACTTTCAACAGTCCGTTCATACTTGTCGTTAGTCCTTTTGTCATATAATAAAGACAGCTTTGCTTATCTATTCAATCTCAAGTTGAAATGAAGCCAGCGTGATGGATGCGAAGTTCTCTTCTGCTTAGAAGTCATCAATGTTTGAGCGACAAGACAGGATCTCTTGTTGCAAAGCTCATTATGCTTTTCCTCCCTTTTTTTTTTTTTTTTTAAAGCGAGCATCCATCAGAGAGCATTTACGAGCCCGTTATTCTACGCGACGCCATGCTTAGCGCGGCGAATACCTTTTCATCACGATAATTCCTAATACGTTGTTACCTTTTATTAAAGCGAGCTAATATGCAATAACTTATGCAGACACGATGCACTTCTCTCTTTTTTTTCTCATTTCGCGGAATGGGAGCGCCTGGCTCCCGGGAGATTCCGCCAGCGTATTTGTCAATTTAGGCTAGATTTATTCCGTTATTTCTTCGATAATCGTAAACGATTCCGTTGGTTCTTGATTAATCGTCAATTATACCCTTGGTTCTTGAATAATCATAGATGATTCCCCTTCTTCTTTAATAATCGTAAATGATTCCGTTGGTTCTTGAATAATCGTCAGCTATATCCTTGGTTCTTGAATAAGCGTCAATTATACCCTTGGTTCTTGAATAATCGGCAATTAGGCCCTTAGTTCTTGAATAATCGCAAATGATTCCCCTGTTTCTTGAATAATCGTAAAGGATTCCATTGGTTCCTGAATGTAAATTATTCCCTTCGTTCTTGAATAATCGTAAATGTTGGTTCCTGAATGTAAATTATTCCCATGGTTCTTCGATAATCGTAAATGATGTTGGTTCCTGAATGTGAATTATTCCCTTGTTTCTTGAATAATCGCAAATGATTCCGTTGCTTCTTGAATAATTCAAATATTCCAGTGGTTCTTGTATAATCCTCCTGAAATGAGGTGGACATTCATTATCGTTAGTTTATTTTCCTCTTGGGTTACTACTCCTTTTTAGTAAGATTGACGTCATAAAGGACAGGGTTGTTTCCAACTTCTCCCGAAGGAGAAATGAGTTGAAGGGATGAAGCGAAAGGATGCCTTATCCCTAACGAAAAGAAATGCCAAGAAATTGATGGCTTACTTCGCAAGTGACTCTTATGTAAGTTTAAAGTAATCCATGACGAGTTTTAAGTTACGGAAAGATGTTGGAAGTCACAGTGGGTTTATTGCAGTGGAAATTAATAGATTATTAGTGGGAGGGGAAATTTTGGGTCTTTGCATCATGAAATGAGTAAGAATATACAGCAAGTATCGTCACCAAACTGGCTTCTGTTGCAGAGTACGTTTCATGACCTCAAAAAATGAATTGCTGATTTGAATGATTGGCACTGCCCTTTATTATTATTATTATTATTATTATTATTATTATTATTATTATTATTATTATTATTATTATTTGAAAAATGTGAGGCTTGTTTTACACGTGAACGCCTTGGTGGCTTGTTGAATGCCATTATTTGCTCATTTGCAATGATAAAATAATTTTATCTAAGGTTTGTGATAAGATTCCTTCATTTACCGGTTAAGGATTCTCTTTAATTAAATACATTTAGGTACCTAACCTCTTGAATTAGTTCATTCTTATTACAAATCTTATGCTTTTCAAATAATGTAATTAAGGAGGTACTGCCTTCCCGGTTCCTAGCAAGTATTATGGGATGAGATTGGGCCATCCCCGTGACATTTCTCCACCCTGGGTGGGAGCCACCGTAGTCAACTAACTACCAATACCCGTAATTCCCTGTAAAGCGGCCGAGGCTTTGTAGGTTTAATGGAACGTGCCTAACACGTTCCTCGTTATCCTTAGGATCGCGGTGTTTATACACTTCCCATTGCCCAGGCTTGAGCAAGCGCTTCTCGATGACGTCTTATATCTCCTAGGAAGCTTTGGGTGTCCAGGGATACTGAGTGCTTAAGTGTGAAGTGTCAGGGATTAAATGGTGTTTATACAGTCCATATTTCCATTTTTTTTTTATTTACGCTTTCTGATTTGTCCTTCAGAGAGCTGACACACATTAGCTTATTTCACCCCCAGTAACTGTTGAGCGGGAGACTGTCCCTGGTTGATGGTTTCATCAGGAGTAAATTATAAAGTTAATATATTCATACAGTGATTTAGTAGCCTCCCTTTTGGTAATGTAGTGACACTTTTGAGAGCCCATCTTTCCCATTTAAATGATAATAAGGAGGCATGGTTGCCGGGATTCATTGTGGGTGATTGGCTGGTTTGTATTTTCACTCATTCATTTGCATATTTGCATGATTATTTCCACACGCATATATATATATATATAATATATATATATATATATATATATATATATATAACGTATATATATATGTGTGTGTGTGTGTGTGTGAATAATTATCACATCACCGTGACTCATATAAATCATTCGAGCTACAAATGTCCTTTAATATCTAATTCGCTCTACCTCGGAATTGATATATTTTCATATATGTACCAAAGGGGAATTTTTTAGTTGATAATAATTTCGTCCCCTCATGGGATCGAACCACCGTCCAACGGACAGGAACGAAATCCAGTCATAGAAAACGCAGACTTATATATTTAAGGTCTGGACATGCATATGAAGCTAAATCAGTTTTTGGCAAACCCCAAACCTTATCTCCCATTACCAAAGTCTAGAATCTTCTGCTTGCTGTGTGCTCTCTTTCTCTCTCTCTCTCTCTCTCATTTTCTCAGTTCTGAGTATGCTTAGGAAATCGCCGGATTTTTTTTTTTTTTTTTTTTTTTTCTTTCTAATTCATCATTCTCCAAATCTACCGCGTTCCCCGCCCTTCCTCTTTCTGTCTAATAGTCCGCGGGGGAAATCAATCTCGCAGCCTTTCGTTCGAAAGGATTTTATGGGCGAGGAGGCGAAAAGGAAGGACTGTTGAGGGCGTGGAGGAGAAAACGCCTAGGGGAAGGAGGAATAGAAAATAGGGATCTACTCGGGTCCTATTAATGAGGCACGATAGGAAATGCCGGTATCAATCTTACAGTATCCTCCCTTCAAGGTAATGTTATTAATTGTTCGTATGAGTAGCGACGACCCTCGAGTGATTTAGTAGTATTCTGGGCAAGGATTCGATTGCTTCACTATGAGGTTCATTCATTCCAGGACTCTTCTCCGGATCTTGGTCGATTGAGAGGTCATGACGCCAGTTTAATATTATTAAACTGGCGTCATGACCTCTCAAGTTTATTCAGTGCTTAAATTAAAGATGGATGCGGGATAAATGGAGTAAAAACAGTTGCAAATTGCATACCAGGTCTTGATCAGCGAAACGTTTTAATCATTTGAACGTGAACAAAGCTCGAATGTGGGGATATGAACAAACATATTATGCATGTGTGTTTGTGTCGTCTTATCTCTCATTTTTCCGTTCTTCCTCTGTTTATCGAAAATAACGCCATATTTATACCGCTTAGAATTGTCTTCAGTTTTGAGTTGTCTACATTTTGGGGCCCCAAAAAATCATTTGACCAATAAAGATTAAAATCGGTCTCAGTTTACGCCGACTTCAAAATTCCACGAGGAATCTTAAGAAGTTTTTTTTTTTATATTAAAATTCGAATTAGTTTTTTAATTCAGAGTTGTTTTCCTGGAGGATTAATTTAATTTAGAAGTGTTCTTGCAATTTTAGGCCTTGGTTTGTTAATGCCATATGTGAATATCTGCTAGCATTAGGTATATAAAATATTTTTACTTATTTATTTATTTATTTTGAGCAAGAAGTAGTATGTCTAGACAGAGTAGTACGAAACCGTAGGTTTTATTAGATGGAAAGTATATCTCCATCGACACTGCTACTACAACCACTACCTACTGTTCTGTAAAGGAAAGCACGCTTCCTTAGAGAGAGAGAGAGAGAGAGAGAGAGAGAGAGAGTGCCACTTCCTTGCGCCCAGATAGTTAGTTAGTTATCAGAATTTCTCAGACGTCTCTTGTTTGCAGGATAGCATCAGTTAGGAAAGTTCCAAGTTCGTGTATGTGCGTGAGTTTGTGTCATTGTAAGTAGATTAAGCTGAGCAGTTATTTAATTCCTTTGGATGTCTTCTGTATTTCTCGAATATTGTGTCAATATAAAGCAAATTTGTTTAGTGCATCTGTGTTATGAGAAAATGTCCTTGTGTCTTAGGGCTCTCTTGAGCAGTCCGCAAATTGGAACGCATAGCCAAATCAGACGAACAAACTGGATAGCCCCCCTGGGAGGAGGGAAGTCTCTGCCTTTGCCAAACCGACCGACGTTCCTTTCTCCTGGAGGGGACGAAAAAGGAGAGCGTCTCGCCCCATCAAAAGAATATCATCAGGCACCATGATATATATAATTTAGTATTCACCAGACCGAACCCCTCCCGAGCATCCTCCTTTTTAGCATTCATCTCACCGACGCCGCCCCATCTAAGGAAATATTTTACGAACTAATTCAATTAGCTCCGGGGCCGCTCTTCCGCGCGGAAACAGGAGTGTTTTTAAGGTTTAATGAAAACGTCGGTCTCCACTATTTTTTTTTCTTCTTCTTCTTCTTTTTACTTCTGTGATTCCTCTGCGATGCCTTTTTTTTTACGCTATAGTTTTCCACTTCATTCCATATCGCAGGCTCTACTTTTTGTGATCATAGTAATAATACAAGCGGCAAATGCAAACGACTCATTCTTGCGCATGTACTTTTCAAAGTGATTTTTGACTAGTGTCCTACCTGTCCCGGTAAAAGTAATGGCCATATCCGATTCATTCTGCTATGACAGCCTACCTCTCTTAAAGTATTATTTTACTCCAAATTTGTCTTATTCAATATATTATTAAATTTATCTTTACATTTAAGCATAGACGCTGGATTTTCTTTGATAAGGTTATGATTTACTATTTTAAGGCCTTATTCACTATTTTAAGACTTTCAAAATAAGTCAAACTGTTGTACATCATTCTTGCATGTAATTTTTACTCAGTTAATTTAATTTAGTATCTTGCATAGTTCACTATCGCGTGCTAATCGCCTATCGGAGTCAGCGTTGAAAAGCCAGATACCATTCCTCCGTTCTCTGTGATTTAAAGCAGAAATCATTTTAGTTCATTTTTATCTTTTTATTTGTCTATTAATTTATTTTTTCTTTTTGATAAGTGAGATATTCCTTTATTTTCTTTAACATCCTAATGAGCACCATATTCTTTGGAGGCTTGAATTTCAAGTCAGTGGTCCCTTTGGTGGGCTTCTTCCATATGAATAGGGTTCATCTTCTGGATAATAATAATAATGTTAAAGACTGGTTGAGGCTGACTAAGTCTTCATCAACCGCATTCAGATCTTAAAAACTACTGAGGCTAGAGGAATGCAAATTGCTATGTTGACCATCCACCCTCCAGTCATCTAACATACCGAGTTGCAGCCCAATAGCCTCAGTAGCTTTTATTTTACTTTAGGTAAAGTATACCATGATAGTGCGTCTGACACCGGTAAAAGTGCCAACAACACAGGCCACCTCTGAGATGTGGCTGAAAGTTTCATGGACCGCGGTTGAGAGTTTCATGAGACGTAGCTGAGAGTTTCATAAAGCATTATAAGCTGTTTAGAGAACTCGATTGTGCCGAAGAAAATCCGGGTTTTTTTTTCGCCCATTATTATCATCTTAATTCGTGGCGAAAGTAGAAGTAAACATTCCTTTTCAGTTCTTTTCATTATTATCACCATTAGTTATTCTCGCAGGCCATTCCATTTTTAAATGGACGCGAATAAATAGACGCGAATAAAGCCATCCATCCCAGTCTTCCTTAGACAAGTACAAGTGGCAGTATAGGCGCCTCTCCTCTCTCCCTCATATTACTCTCCCGTCAAACGAGTTTCCTTATTAGATTACTCACTCAAGTTCTGGTCGCGACTTTACTTGTTCACAAGAGGAGTTTAAGTTTCAGACGTTCCAAAATAACAATAACCTCGGCTTTTAAAACTTTAAAACGGAATTTTATACAAGTGCCTGATCGCTGGAAATGCCTAAAATGCAGGTATATTGACTAAACGGTCTACTACCGATTTCTTTCACATGACGTTATGCAAAGGAGCTCAGTCGTTATTGCCAATAATTAACTCTGTGACGCTTTGAATAATGAGCTTAAGTTTTAAGAGAAAAAATATAGTTGCTGGTATAAAGACTGAATAGTTTTGAGTGTTTAATAGAAGATTAAGTTGGTTAATACTGGATGATAAAAGGAGAGTTCTTGCGTAGATAGATGGTTAAGTAATAAGAGAAAATGTGTATTTTTCCCGTTAATAGAAAGCCCTTCGAGTTTTTCTTATTACCAGTAACTTCCTTCGTTATATGACACTGGCATACGCTAAGGATACACTATTGCTAAAAATATTTTCTTATTGTTCTTATCAGTTATAAATTGTAACTATTATGCCAATGCAGTCGTAGAAGGGACATTCCAAACAATTGTTTACACTTATTGGGAAGCTTCTATATAATGTTGCTAAATGCTGCGATGTCTAAGTTACTTTAAAAAAAATAGTTGGTGTGTTATCAATGCGTTCTTAAGAAACAGGTAATTCCGAACAGTGTTAAAATCAAAAGACAAAGATAATGGTAACATTTATTTTAATGTACTTGCTTTTTAAGGTAGAGAAGAGAAATCTTGCCCAATCCTGGATTCTTGGTATACGATGTAACGCATAAGTCTATTAGTAATGTATATGAATTATTGCAATACAAGATATAATTTCCCGGTGTGGCTGTCGTCTCACAAGGTTCACCTATAATAGAAACAGTTTCTAAAATGTTACCTGTCCTTCGTAACCCATACAACGCCTGATGGAAATGTCGTTTTCGAATGAGGCTCGGAGGCAAGACCCTTTCTAGCCTGTTACAGCCTTGGAATTTTACAGAAAACCTTATTCGGGTAGAAAACCCCACTTGAAACTAGAGAGAAGCAGTACAGTACTCAAGTATTTGCGTTAAAGGATGTTTGCCTTAAAAACCGTAGAATGCTTTGTATAAGGTCTTTATAAAGTGAGTGAGGATGCAAAATCCTCTCTCAAAAGAGAAAGATTTTGTGATAGCACCCGCAAGGAATTCAGAGCCATTATGCAGCCAGGAAGCCAGACGATATGGAGGTTCTCCCGACGGTTTAAAATTTCATGAACCTAGACGGGGAAGACAAAAGGTGTGTCTCTTCATGGCCAGAATGTCTTGTTAGTATTTGCCTTTTGTGCCGCTGCAAGAACTCACGTGAAATAAATTATGTTGCCTTACGCTAACCTCAAGGTTCCACCGCCAACCCCGTTATGGCATGAATGTTTGCATGGTATGGCGTCTTACCCAGACAGTTCTCCAAGCATCTTCTTCAAATTGCTTGGAAAAACTTACCGATTTAAATGTTATGCTTTGTATGTTGACTTATTTCTTATGCTTTTTGTTATCGATATGTTGTTGTTTTTTGTTTGTTTGTTTTTTTCGTTTCGTAAAACACCAGCATTTTTAGGTCATGAATGATGATGTTGCTTTTGTTATCTTGTTAATGCCGTCTTCAGCTCGGGATTAGTTGTTCGTTAAATCTCGTAGGTCATTTGGTAGTATGTGAGAATTTTTTTTTTTTTCCTCACTCTCAAACCGCTACATAACAAGTTTGTCTCCTGTCAGACCTGTTTCTTGAATTCGGTACTGAAGCATGTTTATAGAGCTCGGAAGTATAACTCCTCCCAGAGAAGGTTATATACATTAACAAAAAAATAGTCAATTTAGAATTTTCTAGCGTAACTGAAAACTGATTTCATATATGCCAAGTTATGAGTCAGGCATTTATTTGAAGTATCTTGTCAAGCACGTTGTGAATATTAGTACGTATTATCAGCATTCAAGATTAAGTAAATGACAGATTTATTCTTGGTCTTTCTTCCTCTTTAAAAACAACAAACATCTCCAACCTTTTCGTTTCTTTCTCCTTCTAGTTAATTTACTTTAGAAAGATTCACAATATTTTCCAGATGCGCCATTGTGTCCGTAGCTCTGCAGTTATGCAAAGTAGCCATTGTTCGCTTTGGATTCAGAAGGTCTTTGTGTTCATTTCGCCCATTGAAATTTTAACATTATTCCCTCCTTATTTTAGAAACTGGATAAAGTATACTTAGTTCCACTTCAGCGGTTACGGGAAAAAAAAAAAAAAAAAAAAAAAAAAACAGATGTCTTCGGCGCTATCGAGTTTTCGGTGCAGCGTTTAATGCTTTATGAATCCGGGAGCGTTTCAGTTGCTCACCAGATACGGTAGAGTGAGGGTGCGTCCCATGCCTCCGAAAAGTGCTGCCAGATGCTCGTTTTTTTTAGATTTGAGGGCTGACGGACGGACGGACAAAACCGTTACAATAGTTTTCTTTAACAGAAAACTAAATCATGATGCCGCTTAGAAGTCGTTTTAATGTTGAAATATTTAACTGAACTTATTTGCTAACAGACAGCTATTGGCTGGAAGTCCTAGGCGACTAATAAATGTCATTTAAAATCAACTAATTTTTCGTATAAATTCGCATCAAGGTAATTAAAAACATTGTCGGGGTTTTAATATGTTTTTTTAATTATTTTATTTATTCATTTATTTTTTACATTAGGTGTAATCTATTCTAGACGTAATTATTGCGTATTTTATTCAGATCTTTCAGATTTGTTAATATTAATAGTTCCACTTTTACAACGCTTACACTCGTTTTCAGTGATTGTAGTCTGATTATCAATCTGTCTCTTTGGCAGTTCGTAAAAATTTATATGTACGTAAATACAACTTATGCTATGAATTTTCGACTTTTTTTTTCGTTGACAATTCGTAAAAGTTTTTATGTACGCAAATACGACTTATGCTATGAATTCTCGACTTTTTTTCGTTGACAATTAGTAAAAGTTTATATGTACGTAAATACGAGTTATGCTATGAATTCGTTGACAGTTTGTAATGATTAATATGTACGTAAGTATTTCGACTTTCGAAAAGAATTCTCGACTTTTTTTTTCCAGTAGTCTAAAAGAATACCATGAAGATGGCTAATTGTCTGCCCGTCCGCGCTTTTTCTCTCCGCCCTCAGATCTTAAAAACTACCAAAGCTAAAGGGCTGCAAGTTGGTATGTTGATTATCCAGACTCCAATCTTCAAACGCATCAAATTGCAACCATCTAGCCTCAGTGGTTTTTATTTTATTTAAGGTTAAAATTAGCCATGATCGTGCGTCTAGAACCGCAACAACACAGGCAGGCCACCACTGTCGGCTGAGATGTCATAGAGCACTGCACGCTGTATAGAAAACTTGATTGCGTCCTAGAGACATTTTTTTTTCTTTTACTTTTTTTTTTTTTTTTTTACTGAAAACTTGAAAGCGAACAGAAATAGGCAAGAATGATTTATGACAGCTCATAACATACTTCTGTCCAATTCAGATTTACTATAACTTACACTGAAAAATATTCATCCGCACTCTGAAGTATTTCTAAATTCAATTATATATTGACGCTTGACTGTCAGATAATTAATTTGTCAAGAGCGTCGTGACTTTTTGGATATACTATACAGTTTTGTCATCTTCTGTATTTCATTTCCCTACATTTATATTTATATTTATATTTATATTTTTTTTTTATTTATTTATCAATGGTGTACAGTTCGTCCATATTGTGCCCCTGTTGACCTCAGCAGATGATAGTAATAATGTCTGTAAGTATATATTTTTCAAGAAAATGTTTTGCCAAAAAAAAATACAAATGAAAACATTCAATTCTTCTTTTATCTCTGAAACTTTCTCTAAAACAAGTGAAGTGAAAACTGAAAGCAAATAAGTCAGCTGTTTTCTGAAGACGGCTTTGTATCTTGAGCGAGATATTAGATATCAAAGGAAAGATGAAATGAAATATTGATTAAAAAAAAATATACGGTAGATCAAATTTTAACACTGAAATCTTCCCATGAGTTCAAGTCAAATATTCAGGCTTTTTTAATGGATAAACTTTACAAAATTTCTGTATTATGACGGCCGAATTGACATGACGCAAAAATAAATATGAATATAACATTTGGACTGAAATTGTTTTTCACCTTAAAATACAGTTTCGGGAATGCTATAAATATATCTTTTTCATGGGTGAATTCCAGAAAGGGAAATATTGTTGAAGACTGTTGTGACTACCGAGCGTTTGCTGCAACATCAAATCGAAGTCGAGAGGACGATCTTTTTAAACTGTTTATTTGCATCTGAAGTCGAGGTAAATTCACCCGCAATTTAAACATGTTTACATCTAATTTCTCCTCTATCTGAAATTTGTACAGTCGAGGTTCTATTCTTAAGAGACAGATCTTTCCATTTATTTTAAGGAGGAGATAGAGTGCTGTTCAAAGTGAATTGCTAGAATTATATGGCTCGCGTCTGGCCAGCCGCCCACCAGTCCACCCAGCTGTAAATGGATAGTCAAACAATGGTTAGAACAACAAAGTGTTGACGGTGGCAACTTCATCCCCAAAGCTTTCTCGAGAGACCAGAAATTTGTGCCTCTCTCGCCAGCCCGTATATAAATATATATATATATATATATATAATATATATATATATATATATATATATATATGAATAACTTGATCACGAAGTATATAAAACGTGATGCTATGTATAAATAAAGGTTTTTTTGCCACGAAGGAAAAAATGAAAAAGCGAGGTAGCCGAGTACTTTCGGTCCTGTTCGGACCCTTCAGTAAAGGGTCCGAACAGGACCGAAAGTGACTCGGCTATCTCGCTTTTTCATTTTTTCCTTCGTGGCAAAAAAAAACTTTATATATATATATATATATATATATATATATATATATGTATATATATATATATATATATATATATATATATATATATATATATATATATATATATATATATATGAGAATACCACAGGAAAATGAAGTCACGTGCATCTACTGTGATTTTTAAGCATGTATATATACGTGTGTATATATATCTATATAATATATATATATATATATATATATATATATGATATATATATATATATATATATAATATCCCGTCTTAAGAATCATATGAGAATTGTTTACACTGTATATGTGTGGGTGTATTATATTATCATATCAGAGTGGCCAAAAAATGTTTATAAATAGAACCAATACACTATGATAATTAGTAAAAACCTATTATTAGAGTCAGAGGAGGTTTGAAGTTATATAAATGTGGAAACGAAATAACGAAATTGTCAGTCAACCGCTTCTCCAAACCTTCAAATTGAAATGTTTCTGTCAGTGATAAATATGAAACTGTCAACACCGATAATTAAAACTGTCGCTTACTGCCTCACCTGCCATTTTAGCATTATGGGGAATCAGAGGATAATCGCCTGTTAATTCCTTAAAGAATATAAATGCACTTATTATCTGTATATATATATATATATATATATATAATATATATATATACTATATATATATATATATATATATATATATATATATATATATATATATATATATATATATATATATATATATATATATATATATATATATATATATATATATATATATATATATATAAATAAATATATATATATATATATATATATATGTATATATATATATATAAATATATATATATATATATATATATATATATATATATATATATATATATATAGATATATATAGTTTATATGAGAGAGAGAGATTTTCTTATATATTTGTCCATAGGAATTCTGTGCCGATAATGGCTCAAATTCCTTTGGTTTAAAGGCGCTTCGACTGATACCCAGTTCCGAATATGAATCTCCTCGTTGCTTCAAACGAGTTTGTATCGTGACTGTTGACAATTAACAATAGTAGAGGAAAACATTACGGTAACAAAAGTGAAGAAAAGTTTCTGGTGTCCAGAGGATTTATAATCTTTAAATGGAAGGATCTGTTTTTTGAATTAACGGCCGATTATTTATTCTGATTCCCCATAGTGCTAAAATGGCAGGTGCAGCAGTAAACGACAGTTTTAATTATTGGTGATGACAGTTTCATATTTATTATTGACAGAAACATTTCAATTTGAAGGTTTTGAGAAGCGATTGACTGACAATTTCGTTATTTCGTTTCCACATTTATATGACTTCAAACCCCCTTCTGACACTAATAATATGCTTTTCCTAATCATAGTTGTATTGGTTCTGTTTATAAAGTTTTTTTTTACGCCACTGTGAAATGATAACATACTATATTTCTCACCCACACTTATACAGTGTAAACAATTTCGCATATGATTCTTTAGACAGGATATCTGTATCATGGACTACCTGTCAAACTGAAATTATTTCATCAAAACCGAACTGACTCATTTTAAAAGTCTGATGTTTGAAACCAAGGGAACTGATTAATGTTCTTCATTTCAAAATGAAGTATAGCTGCTGTATGTCTAATGTGAAATCCATTGATTGTCATGGCCAGGCAACCTACCACACGATTGTGCGTCCGATTTCTTCATGAATTGTAAGTTGTAAGGGCTTGTGAAACTTTCAGTTCAATTGCTACCTGAAGGGTAGGGATTAGCGAACACGATGTTTGGGGAAGATTGAAATAGTCATCGAATTCTTAACTCGTATTGTCATAGGGAGTGGTGGTGGGCGGTTAATGCAGTCAGTGCACCTCACACCATGCACTGTAGGTATTACGTAACGTTCTCTGCAACATTCCCTACGGCTCCTGGTTGCAACCCATTCCATTCCTTTTACTGACCTTTCTTCCATCTTTACTTTCCAGCCTCTCCTAACAATTGTTTCCTTAGTGCAACTGCGATGTTATAACTTGGAGGCCTTTTTGCTCTGAATGACCCTCTAAGTCCCAGTGCCTGGCTTCTGGCATAAAATGTATAATTTTGTATCCATTCCATAATGCCAGCCTAATCTGCAAGAGAACAAACACACCCTATTATCATAATTCATCTCCACACGGTGACCAAAGCACTAAATTGATATGGCTTTGTTGCAGCGCCCTGCTGTATCTTTCGCCTTGAGCGTTATTCTTGTCGACTCTTCTCATCGTGACTGGAGTTGTTGACGCTTTAAATATTCAGAAATACATAATGCCACTCGCTATGAATATAATTTATCGTTCTCTGGCATCAGAGGATATATAGAATTTAGTTTCATGTCGTAGAGAGAGAGAGAGAGAGAGAGAGAGAGAGAGAGAGAGAGAGAGAGAGCGTGGATTTGGCGTAGCGAGAGAAGAGAAGAGAGAGAGAGAGAGAGAGAGAGAGAGAGAGAGAGTGATTTGCGTAGCAAGGGAGGGGAAAGAAGAAGAGACAAAAGAAAATACAGGGGAATGAAAACCGAACAAGAAGATATCCATAAACTGCTCTGTGTACGCGTAGGTCTTCTTTAACTTTGGAGAAATCCGAGTGAAATTCATGGAGGGTATTGACGTGTTCATCTACATTCGCTGCCTTAATCGTAGGTTATTCTTTACATGACTTTGTCAGAATATTTGAATTGTTAAACTTATCTTTTAGTTTTATTTATGAGCTTATTCATTCATCTAATTTAGAATGTATAATGCTAAACCACGGTACGCTGGAAAAGGGCAGACATATGTTCTTTGGAAATCAAGCGTTTTTCATTCTTGAAGAGTGTAGGTACTGGAATGATATGAATGTGAAAGAGGAGAAATACCAACCCGAAATCACCAGCTGTCCCTAAGTATAAAGAAAGAGCCCCGTGAAGCACATACTGTTATTATGAAGCGGAGCACATGACACTATTTGCGAGGCATCAAGGTACCTTCAAGCACTTTTATGTCACTCCAGACGCTCATGCAAATAGCGTTCCAGATCCTCTTTGGAAAGATCCTGGAAAGACCAAAAGGCCTGGAGGACCCCGAGAAAGACACACGATGGAAAGCGTGAGTTGCTGGAGTTGGTAACCTAGTAAACATTGTCTCCCGACATTTATTTCCTCCTAGGATGTTTATGCGTTAGATAAATTGAACCTTTTTGCACATTCCGGATGTTCTGATAAAGAGAAGGCATTAGAGAGGATGGAAAGAATTATGTTGGGCCGCGGCTCAGGCCTTTACAGATGGGAGCTAAATGGGAAGGAATTATGAGCGTGTTGTATTCCATTTATTCTGGCTTCCTCGTTTCTTCTGTGTGTTCTGTTACTCTCTGTTCTTCGCCTCTGGATATTCTTCGCTTTGTGGCCTCTCTCTCTCTCTCTCTCTCTCTCTCTCTCTCTCTATATATATATATATATATATATATATATATATATATATATATATATATGAGTGTGTGTGTATGTATATATAATGTGTATTTATACATATATATGATATATGTATGTGTATGTACGTATATTCAAGCCAACATGCGACCTTTAGTAGCGAAATAGAATGCTACTTGCCCAAGGCCCCAGAAAGGAACCTGCCCCCTTTACAGAAAAAAGAGATTGAAAAGTATAGAATAAAACAAGAAAGAAAAAAAAAATCAAGCAAAATAAATAGCAAAATAAATAACATATATTTATTTAAGGCGACTTATGTCAGGCTCCTAAAAAAAAAGGAAAAAAAAAGTATTTGCATCAAGTTTGAAATTCAGAAGTTCTATCGATTTGGAATATCATTCCACAGTTTGGCCGCAGCAGAAATAAAACTTCAAGAGCATCTGAATGCAAACTATGATCAGAAATAGGAAATGTCTTTTACTCCATGCATTCTATATATAATATATATATATATATATATATATATATCTATATATAATATATATATATATATAATATATACGTTTATACATTTGTGCGTGTTTTTTAAAGACAGAAATTAAGTGTTAAAATAATGGAAAATTCTCGTAAGAGCTGCGGTATGGTAGTAGATTAATTCCGTGCGTTGCCATGGTCTGAAATGTATTCATACATGAAGGAAAGGTTCTGAGGGTATGGATACAATAGATATAATCACCCCTTTGTATAATGAGGAAGGAATCTGAGGTGTATGTCAGAATTACAAGAGGCATTACAATCCTTCGTATTCACGACGAGATAATGAATTAATTGTTTTGGCATAGGAAGGATGACATAAGTAACAAAGGATTAATGGAAGGAAAGCAGTTGGGGGGGTTGAAGCAGGGGGAAGGGCGTGCGTTAGATATGTAATCTCTAAAAATTGTTTGTTTCAGAAGCTTTAAAACAGGAGGGAAAAGTCTGCATTTGGTATAAGTTGCTCAGAAGTAAAAGATAAATGTACTGGAAGATGCTGACGGGAGGTTATTTGTCGAGAGCGAAGTGTTGGTTGTTTTCAGTAATGAATAAGCAGAATTTTTTAAAGTATTTTGGCCTATGGGAAAAAATGAAACATGATCGGTAGATGATGTTGGTTGCGAAATGATCCTCGTGTACTTAGGAATATATCATCTTATGCCGAAAGAAAGTTAAGCGTTAATGTTATAGCGAATGTCTTGAAGAGGATGGAATAGATATGTTGGGTTACGTACGTGCGTTTGTATTTTTTCTTTTTTTATATGTTGATTAGGTCTTTGTAGATGGGTGTTTGATGAGAAGAAAGTCTCTCTCTCTCTCTCTCTCTCTCTCTCTCTCTCTCTCTCTCTCTTGTGAGTTGCAAATCACCCTACGAGATATAATTTTGGTACCGTTGACATTAAACGAGATATAATTTTGGTACCATTGACATCAAGGTTTGGCCCAAGCGATGGTGTTTCGTTAAGACCGCCCCTACTTTGTCAGTTATCCGGATTACGTAGCTGATATCTTTAATGTCTTCTCCTAGCACTGTCCTTCATTTGCTGTAGGATGAGTCCTGCATGTGCCATTCTTAAATGTACGGTCAGGAACACCATGATAGACTCATTCATAGCATGAGCCGTAGGTTCTTTTTCTGAATACCTGATGCAAAGTGAGACTCCTCGGACATTTTTTTTTATTTTTATTTTTTCTAGCATGAATACTGGTGGAATTGCACGGCAGAAAGTTATTTCGTCCTCTGGAACTGTGAATACGCCTCACTGTTCATTATGCAGATGAGACTTGCTCTCTTTGTCTTGGGGACTTTGATGTTAATTATCTGAGGGTTTCTTCTGATTCCTCTCTCTCTCTCTCTCTCTCGCTCTCTCGAGATATATATACATACACACACACACACACACACACACACACACACACATATATATATATATATATATTAATATATATATATATATATATATATATATATATATATATACACTTGTGTTTGTAGTGTGTATGAATATTTACACACTTATATGTATATAAATTTATGTTATATGTATATATATATATATATATATATATATATATATATATATATATATATATATATATATAGAGAGAGAGAGAGAGAGAGAGAGAGAGAGAGAGAGAGAGAGAGAGAGACGTACACATTCCCTACTAATGGATTGTTCTGAGATGTTGAATCAGGCCAAATAAGGCAAAACAGACAGTACGAGAACAAATGAAAATATTTAAAGGAAAAGTAGAAAATACAAGATAGAACTACTTTACGTAGTAATTAAGATGAGATGAGTATTGTAACTGGTATGGAACAGAAACAACATAAACAAAGGAGAAGGGACAGTACACGTTAGTAGACAGAATAACAAAAGCAATAAAATGGATAGAGATCCTAAAGTAATTATTTGAGTACTGAATAACCAACTGAAAAAAAATGCAAATATCGGGAACAGGGAAACGACAATCAAGAGATTGGAAATTAAATTATCAATTTAAATGTAAAACTGATAGGAACAAACAAAACACCAGAAGAGGAGCAGGGAGTAAAGGAAAAAAAGAAAATAAAAACTTTTAGGATATCATGAACGGACAGGAAATAATTTGAGGTATCATTAAGATGATAAGACGAGAAATTGCCGGGAAGTGGAGGGTGATAATAAAAGAATTGCGAAGGAAATTATACCAAAGACAAAAGGCAATCCGAAATAAGAAGACTGAGAAGAATGATTGGGTAGGTTTTGAAGTGACATTTCTCAAAATTATTTCAGGGAAAATAAGATAACGTTATGAGGAAATGGAATATTCCAATAAATAAAAAATATATGAAAGTATTAAAAATATAAAGTAATGAGAGAATTTGAAGAAGGGTGATATTTTAGAAATAGAAGAGTATCGTACGATAGAGAAAAAAAAATCTTAAAATATGTGCGTTTGAATAAAAGGAAAAAAAAAACGTTTAAAAATCTTTCCGTACATCGTGC
>NC_061088.1:82173087-82215587 GCF_015104395.2 Macrobrachium nipponense
CTAGGCATGAGGTTTTACCTTTTATGTATAGATGTTGACAAAGTAAACCCCATCCAGTTCATATCAAAGTCCTTTAACTTGTGGCTCTTCTCGCCCTCTTGGCATTCTTGTTCTCCTTTCCAGTCTTCGTACGTTAGCGTACTTTCTAATTGGCACCATATTCTTTGGAAGCACCAATTTCAAGTGGTGGGCTTTTTCCATATGGATCGTGTTCTTCTTGTAAATAATAATAATAATAATAATAATAATAATAATAATAATAATAATAATAATAATAATAATAATAATAATAATAATGTACGAATTCACGTTTCCTTCGATGCAAGCATTGAATTGCATATGTCAAAGATGGTATAGTACTTGTTTTATATATATATATATATATATATATATATATATATATATATATATATATATATATATATATATATATATATATATTTGTGTGTGTGTGTGTGTGTATCTCATCATCACTTGTTCAGTTACTCTTCGTCTTCAGTTAGCATTTTGTAATGTAATGCAATTTTTTTGGGAAATCAATAATAAGCAAGGAAAACTTATTATCTCTCTCCTCTCTCTCTCTCTCTCTCTCTCTCTCTCTCTCTCTTTGTTCGAGATATTGGGAAACAGCAACACATCATATAAATCGCTTTAAATGTCTGTTGCAATGCTTTGTCTATTTTGTTGCTTGTCTATTCCAGTAAAATCGTTTCTAACGTCGGTAAATACTTGTCTCCAAAGTTGAAGAGATTATTCATTCCTTAATATATCTCACTGTTGTTGTTGTTGTTGTTGTTTTTTTTTTTTTTTTTTTTTTTTTTGTAAGGTTAAGTTTGATATACCTTGAAATTCCTGTCTCTGGGAGAGAGATAAAAAACGGAATATTCCGTAACTCATAACATGGGTAAGTTACGAGGTCAGAGCTTAGAATTCTATTGCAAGTCACTAAAAATTATTCGAAGAATCGCGATCTATTTCCATTCCACATCAAAGATATCATCCCAGCAGTCCTTCAGGTAAATAACTCTGCTGATACGGAAATCCCAGCAAAAGAGGCTTCTAAAAGATTGATATAAGTAACGCCTACTTCCGAAAGAGACAGTGGTAACGTGTTTTTAGAGTTAGGAGTCTGTGCAGGAGATATTTCAAGATGTTTTAATAGTTTCTCATCCATTGTGCTAGTTTTATGTTCTTAGACATTCTCTAAAAATATAAAAATATATATACTGTATATATATATATATATATATATATAATATATATATATATATATATATGTGTGTGTGTGTGTGTGTGTGTGTGTGTGTGTATGTGTGTGTGTGCGTGTGTGTGTGTGTGTGTGTGTATGTATGTATGTATATATATCATATACATATATATATATATATATATATATATATATATATATATGTATCTATAATAAATTTTATACTTTGTTCATGTAAATATAAAGAATATTATTGTTAAAAAATTACTTTCACTGTAAAAAAAAGAAAAAAGAATTTGAGAAACGCAAAGAAAAATCCCAGTCAAACAAGATGGGACATTTCACGGATTTGTAGAACCCTCGCAGTTGAACAGTTGCCTCTTTTGACTTTATATGTTTCGCTGTATATAGTAAATCACATGCCTCGGCACATTTCGAATATCGAACTTCGATATTTCGACCATAATTAGTATTGGTAAGATCATCACAATGCCGAAATGTTTGCTACCTTCTTGCGATGAAAACTTATAAACTTTCTAATTCTAGTACTGATGTGAATGATATGCATTCATTTTCCGGAGGCCTTTTATATAATGTCCATTTCAGAGAAATCCGTCGAAATCTCACAAGCCCCATTTTCTTGTTATGAGAGTTTGAATAATACCTCACCTGAAAGGATTTCGCCGGCGATCCAGTCATCACGAGAGATTAATAGTTTTATCCAGCGCAAGTAATCAGACTTTACAGAATATTCATCTCATTTCGGCAGTTTGTCCAACTCATTTGCATCAGTAATTCGTAATTAATTAAGGAATAGTTACCGATACAAATTACACAGCCATCTATGACGAGAGACGTTGATAGTGATACCTTCATTATACATTCTCATCACAAGCTGCTCGGCTGGTATAGCGGTTAGTGTCGTGGCGTGCCCCTCAGATGTCGCGGGTTCGCGTCTCCCCCAGGGCGATGGAAAATCACTGGCGCTGTGTCACGATCAGTTACTGCTGCAGTGTAGGGGTTTGCGGTGGGAGGTTGAAACCAACATTCTTTGGAAGCTTGTTCCATGTGAATAGGTTTCATGTACTGAAATAATACTAATTACATAAAATTCTGTAACAATGTATTTTCAGAGTTTATTCACATATGGAATTGAGTATTTCCAGTGGTTCTTGGTCGCGTAGTTCTAGGAAATACAGTAAAGCGAAAATAATCTTCACCCAAAATGCTAGGGGTTATCGTGGCAGGATCGAACCCTATTTTAATAGTCAAGGCCTCCGCTACTGTGTGGTTTAGTTGGCAGCGTCCTTGCCTTTCAAGGGAAGAAATTGGCTCGAACCTAATGTGGGTCAAAAATTTATTTCTGTTCCACGCGTGATTGTGCATTGATAGCTGATATATATATATATACATATAGATATATATATAGATATATATATATATATATATATATATATATATATGCATATACATATATATATATATATATATATATATATATATATTATAATTAATAACAATCAGTAAATCAGTAGAAGGATCCACAGTAATATTCTTGTTTAACCAGACCTATATATTTATGAAAATATTTACAGAGATTATAACTTTCATCCATCCTTCTGTGAACTTGATCACTAACTAAATGAGAGATATAACACATACACGCACGCACACACACACACACACACACACACACACACATATATATATATATATATATATATATATATATATATATATATATATATATATATATATATATATATATATGTACTATGTACATATATCAGTATGTCCAATGGGAGGAGCCTTCACGAACATGATTTTTTGTGGATGAATTTTCGATGCTCTCTTACCTGGAAGGGAAATTTTCTGTCAACCGCGCGGTGCTGTATCCTTATTCAAAGACGTTAACCAATTTTTACATTCGAAATCACTTTGATCAATCAGCGACAAGCCTTTCTCTGGAGGTGGAATTGGTACCGAATCGACAAGAAAAACACGGAAAAAAAAGATAAAAGATTGAAACATCAAGTTTTTATTCATATAGAAATATTAGACCTGCAGATGGATTTTGTAAAAGTCGATCTCTCCTAAATTTAATTTACTGTCTTTTGAAATTCAAGTTTGTTTGGCTACCAGATAGCAATTGCTCTTTACAGTATTATATCTTGGTACGCTCAATGAACGTAATGTTCATGAATCGTTTGTTGTATTTAATATGGTACGCATATTATCTCCCCCCCCCCCGCCCAACCCCAACCCCCGGCCTTTGCTGCTCTGGAGCAAACTTGAAACACAGGTGTGAGCAATTTAATTCCATTTTTGGAGAATAATATCTCGGACATTGTAATGTTTTATTTTGCAATTTAAAAACAATTCTTGTCATTTAGAATCGCTCAACATCTATTTGATCATCTAAGAACATTCTTTATATCTTTATCTTTCTTCTCTTATTTTAATTTTTAGAGTTCGTTACATTTCCACTATAAAGATATGGCTGTATTTCTTTTCAAAACAATATGGCCGCATGCCATATCGACAGGTGAGCTGAACTATACACAGAGAGAAATGAGATGTATGGAGACATAACGGATACAGCAACCTCAGTTTTACATTAGAAAGGAAACGTTATCTTAATTAATTCCGAGAATGGACAGAACAAAGGAAACTGCTCAAAGATTTACCTTTGGGTAAAACGGCACCTGGCGTCATGAAATGAAGCTACTAATTCTCTGTCAAACTGACGAGAATAACACACACACACATACACACACACACACACACACCACACACATATATATATATATATATATATATATATATATATTAACAGCGAAGGGCGTCGCCCCCCGCTATTTTAATATTTGGTATGCGTTTAGCCAGAGCGTTAGGCGAACTGGTAACCCTCAATCCCTCCTCTCTCTCTCTCTCTCTCTCTCTCTCTCTCTCTCTCTCTCTCTCTCTCTCCATTCCATCAGGTCATCAAATCAGAGTTGGAGCTACAAAAATTCAGATTCTTACAGGATAATTAACAGAATGATAATAGTTCAAGTCTCACAGACAACTAACTGAGTTAACCCCCCAGTATTTATATAGTCTAAATCAGTAATTAATCACACCAATTATCTCTTCTCCAAAATATTATAGTTCCCTAAACTAGGACACTCAGTCGCCTCACTAGGACACTCGGCCCCCTCACTAGAACCGCCTGTTTAAAAGACAGGAGAACACACTAGTGAGCACACACAGTTGTAAAGACAAAGTCAAAAGATTAAATGAAATAGAACATCTTTACAAGATATCAAAACAAGCCACCCCTTACCTAAAGCATAATAACTCACCCATTATAGCCTGGAATTTCAACACTGAAACAAATATAACTTTCGCAGTGCTATCCCAGCATTCTGCCTTTTCTCCCGTAGCTGTCTCCCTAGTTCTTGGCTAAACCCAGCCATTAAGAATGGACATAGTTCGTACACGTACACACGAATTCGCACTCTTCGTCAACGCCCCAATTAACTGGTCACAGCCAGTTTTCAAAGGCACCTTGAACAATAGCCTCTCGAACTCACACACCAACAGAACGAACATTGACATGCTAAGTAAGCATTTTAGTGTCACACCATCCCAGAAAAGATTTACCAGCTTTCTGTAGGTTGTCGCTCGGACTCTGTCTCCATGGGAGGTTAAAAATTATGAATCTGTAAATTCCTCCTTTTTACACACACGCACACACACACACACACACACACACACATATATATATATATATATATATATATATATATATATATATATACATATATATATATATATATATATATATATATATATATATATATATATATATATATATATATATATACACACATATACATATATGAAGGGTTGTCACATCCACACAGGACATTTTATACTCGCACATCTTCAGCAAAATTATCACTCAATATCACTATCATTGTACCATATGGGAATAACTTACACCCAAGTGGTTTGTTTATCTGCTTCGGCCAGGATTCGAGCCGCCCGTTCGGATCTGGGCTGAGTCGACCATATATGCACTGAAACTAAACCAAAGGTTCCGATTCGAATATTGAGCGATATTGTGGATTTGGCGATAAATAAAGTTTGATATTTCGTGTTTTCCTTAAAAATAAAACCATTCTTGCTCAAATCCATAAGCGAAGCTGATCTCCTGATAAGGAAATTTTGCGGGAAAAGTAAATTTGTCGATTTATTGTTCACTTCCGAAACTGTGTCTGGTTTTCTCTGCCTTATGAGAGTTCGATGATATACAAAAGAAAAAAGTAAAAAATCGAGTTTTTCGTTCGGTGGTGGCCTCAGCCACGGGCCATAAAACTCTTGGTCGCGGCCCATGGAACTCAGCGGCGGTCCGGTGGTGGCCTATGTTGTTTGTCTCTATAGCGCAGCCAGAAGTATGATTATGGCTGACTCTATCCTTAAATGGAATAAAAACTGCTGAGGCTAGAGGGCTGCAATTTGGTATGTTTGATGACTGGAGGGTGGATAAAAAGCATACAAATTTGCAGCCCTCTAGCCTCAGTAGTTTTTAAGATCTGAGGGCGGACGGACGGACGGACAGAGCGGGCACAGTAGTTTTCTTCTACAGAAAACTAAAGAAAAAAAAAGCATTATTCTTTATCATAATTTGAGATGAGATCGAGTGTTTGTCACTCCGCAGAATAACAACCCTTTTTATCACAAGAGACTCGAAGGATGTATTACATGGGGGAGCCATAACGTTGCCAGATCTTAATGGCTACTATTTTCGAAGCCATTCGTTCGTTCGGCAAATGAATGTTGAAAGTTGCACAATTACTGAAGGATCCAGTATCTGAAATTCGAATTGCTACAGTATAAATCTGCCAAGAATGAAAACGACTGAAATATATCTCTTAATTTGTTATTAAAAGTTTATTTTCATCTGTTATAAATCTCTGTGCGAAATAGTATAATAGCCTACAAAATAGAAGAAGGGTAATCTCGACACACAGATGCGAATAAGAGAATAATGAAATAAAATATTTGTGCTTAAATGATAACAGACTCTTCCCATGAATAGACCCAAGATGAAAAATGATATGCAGAAGGCTCAAGCGAAGGATCGATGCATTGTGACCATGATACTATTTTCCCTGCATTTTACTTCATTTTTATCTGTTCTTTAGTTTTTTTTTCTAATAATTGGGATCTCCTCTTTCTGTATTTCCCTTTACCTCCTCTTATTTCTTCCTAATGAATACCATATTCTTTGGAAGATTAATTGAATGTCAAGTCAGTGGCCCCTTTGGTGGGTTTGTTCCGTGTGAATAGGTTTCATCTTCTGATAATAATAAATAAATCAAATAATCGTAATAATAATAATAATAAATAATAATAATAATAATAATAATAATAATAATAACACAAAAGAGACAAAATGAATTCATGAGCATACGGAAGCAAGACCTAATGTGACTAGTTACCAGGATGGTATCTTTCTCAAATTTTTCTTACATTTATAATGACAAAGCAAGATTTTTATGATATATCGAGAGAGATCTGAATCTAGAATAACCAGTATGTTTTGTTATATTCATGTGGGTATGGCAATGGATGAATATTCAGAGCAGTAAATAAAATTTTTATTTCTTTACTACAGATTATAATGCAAAATAGAGATATTATCAGTATAGAGTTTTGCTACATTACATTTTTCGTATTTAGCCCTCTGGACCTGACTGCTGCAACCACCTAAGGTCCCTAGCTGAAATTTAATTATATACAATCTGTTCATTAATTTTTATTGCTTTTTTTTCAACTGTTCTGAATATTATTACTGTTATTACCGTTATTATGATTACTATTGTTTATATTACTTCAGCAGTGGATATGGCCGATCAATCATATTTTATCATGTTATCTCATGTACCTAGATTTTGTTTGTTATTGTCTATACTTTGTATATTCCATGTATATGGCCATGAGCTGAAAATAAAATTTATTATTATTTTAATGATAGGAAAGAACTACTAGTTCGCGTATTAATTAAGGAAGTTTGTCAGCAAAGCCTAGCAGGAAATGAGAAGGATACGCCTTTAGAGACAGACATAAGCCCGTATTCATTTCCTGAGATTTGAGTGACCTACACTAGCTTCCGATTTCCAGCGAAAGGTGCATTAACGAGGAAATTAATTTATACAGAAATTATTTTAGAAAACCGCAGTATTTAATTTTAACTCAGAAATTATAGTATCATCAGCAGCATTCGGAACATTCTCCATATCTTCCGGGCAATATGGAGGGTAATTGCTTTTTTTATTTTTTATTAAAGAATGTCGTGTTGTAAGGCTCGAATGAGCTAGTCAGTCCAAACATAATCCTGCGAAAGATTTTTGTATCTAATTTCCCCCTCTTTATGCAATCATTTAAAAGATTTAACTCGCAACTGTAATTAAAGAAGTACAAGCAGTATAAGAAGTTATGGTTTTCGCAGTAAAGAAAGTTTTATTTGAACAGTTGTGAGCAGCGTTCCCTCGGCCCCCTGCAGCAACCCCTTTCCTTCATATCTGCTTTCTTCCATCTTGCTATCCACCCTCTCCTAGCAATTCTTTCAAGAGTACAACCGCGAGGTTTTCCTACTATTACATCTTTCAAAGGTACCTGCTCACAATTTCCTTTCCCGCGCTTAATGACCTCATAGGGCCCAGTGCTTGACCTTTGGCCTAAACTCTATATTCCTTCTATTCCATTTTCTGCAAGCTACGCTTTAAGGGTTCAAGTGGGGATTTAAAATTGCGATTTTTAATTCTTGGATTCAGTTGTATAAAAGCACACTGCATGTACTCAGTACTAACTAGGTACCTCAGTACATAGAGAGTAATACAGCAATATTTAGATTCTTGTGCAAGAGAATACTCGTGACCGTTACAAACATTGTATTTAATACATGAATTTCATGTCAATACTACGAAAAATTATTTATTGTAAACAAAGCTAATATGTATATATATATATATATATATATATATATATATATATATATATATATATATATATATATGCAAGAATTGTTTTTCTGTCAATTTCATTCGATATTAGTAAGAATTTTTATTATTTTTATTTTTTATTACGTCATTTTGCTTTTTATAAAGAATATAACTAATGTAGAAGTCATAGAAAAAATCAGATGAAAATAGAATTTTATTCCCTGATGTGCATAAGTATTTTTTTAATGGGAATATGTAGAATTTTACCTTAAATTTTTTTTGAGTTAATTTTAGCTTCAAATGTTACCCTGCATGTCGCTGTATTTTGTGTCATGTTTACACTGAAAGAGAAAATAATATACGCACACACTTATATTGGATAGCATTTTTGGGTTCCATATTTGCATATGATAGCGCATGCCAGGTATTACTCCCTGCAATATTGACCTGCTCGTCATTTGGACATACAATCATGGACATGCAGTAATTACCGAGGTAAAAATCAGCAAATATTTAACGCATATAAAGTTACGTACTCAAAGATATTAAAAACGTATAGAGCTACCTTAGCAAATATTACTCTTTCTGACTGAAATAGAATCACAATGGTGGGATCTACCGGTAACGACATTTAAATCGATATATATGGCAGCTTTAATTCTTTTATAAAGATCTTGGATAACAGACATTGTATGTATGAGTTTTATACATAATTGCCACCGACAATTTCAAGAGTTTTATGACGACGCTTCCATCACGCAAAAGGACCCTTCCGGTAGATGGCTGCTTGTTTTTTTATGCAATCGTACTATAATGGGCGTAATGGCTGTCCGTCCGTCTGTCATTCAATCACGGCCAAACGGCAGGTCCTATGGGCATGAAACTTGGCATGGTTATGGTGGGGACCCATAGGATGGTTTACAGTGGGGTTTCGTCCTACTCCCCCACCCCACTTCCGAATAGGTGGGGGTGAGAAGGGATTCCCTGAAACGGATCTTATTCTGCCGTGAAACGAGGCTGGTTATGCCCGTAGACTTAGTTATTTTATGAATTTTCATACATAATTTCTATATACATATGTTTGCTAGTACTTCTAATGGCAATTTTCGTCCTTTGAGCATGGCAGCTTTTCAGACATTTATTGAATGGGATAAAGTTTTTTTATGATCACCTCTTATCAAAGCTGGTTATGTGGCGTGATCGTGATAAGCTTGGAACTTGTTTATGCTATCATGACATTTAGACGTACATGCTGCTACGTGCAGTCTACGTGCTGATTTTTGGGAAAACGTGGCCCTACACGTACGTCGAACCCGCGTGTTTTTTAGCACGTAGCTTGGACGTAGCAGATTTGTGGAGGGATCAACATATTCTACGTCCTCCCTACGTGTCAAGTAGACGTAGGTAGAACGTAGTTCCCGTAGGATGCAACCTGTGCTGGCCGTAAGTTAACCGTAGGTCTCTGCGCAAGCTCTGCGCACGTTTTTTGGCCTCCAGACCTCGTCAAATCGCCCGTGCAACACGTAGGTTCGACGTACGTCTGACGTGGACCACAAATTCTTGACGTGCGTGTTGCCAGGGCTGTGTGGAATTCGTAGAGCACGTTGGACGTATGTAAATGTGACCAAAGCATTAGCTGATAAGATATGCCGACAGAGATCAACATATGGAGAGAAAATCGCCATTGGGGATATTGCATGAGAGAACAAACGTTTTCACAAAATGTTAAAATTGTCGATGACAGCTATGTATGAAAGTCATACAGGGTGTCCATAAAGTCCCAGTACCATTACAAGCAATAAATACATGTAATGGTACTGGGACTTTATGGACACCCTGTACATACAGTATCTGTTATCCAAGATCTTTCTAAAAGCTATGATTGCATCATTTACCTTCCCTTTTGATAATAAAGTTATTAAAGAATGTCTCGATGAAGAATGTGAATCGTACTACTGTGGAACCTACATATGTTGTGCTGGTAGCTGATTTAATGCTGCTTCTGTGCTTTTAAAGTCACGGCTCAAAAAAAAAAAAGATTATATTTGGTATGTTTATAATTAATTAGGAGCTCTCAACAGATTCCACTGCTGGAAAGTATATTTAAACATACCATCTGTTTATTTAGTTAAAGAATTTATTCGGCGTTTCATTGCCATTTGGAAATGATTGTGTGCATTATTTATTAGCACTCGATAATTATAACACATATATATTATATACACACGTATATATGTGTGTGTGTTCGTCTTTACCTTATTGCTTGTTTACATATGAGCATTTCTTTTGTGAAGTTTTTTCAAGTACATGGCATTTTGCCATGTCGTATGGCAGAAATAATTATAACCATTTTTATTCAAAATTATCAAAAAGGGAGTAAATACCGGCAAGCTGATTGGATTCTGGTTCAGAACTTGAGGAATTGCGTCTGCCTGGCTTTATACGACATAAGATGACACATTCAGAGCATATGGGACAAAGCGATATGAAGACTAGCCACAAAACCTAATAATGAGATTTAACTTGCCTCAGGGTAACGCGGACACAAATATCACTGAGCTCACGTTTGCAAGGTCCTCGGTTCGATTCCGGCCAGCCTCCACCAGTTGGCCCGAATACTAATATCTTCCAGCCTTTGCTGGGAATAAAAAAAAAAAAGGAAGGGCATGTTACTTGCAAGCTCGCCCCCAAAGACCTTCTGGGAATTGGATCGTGAGAAATTTAAATGGAGTTTCACATCTCTGGATGTCCAGGCCTTCAGACTAAGGGAGAGAGTGGCACTGCTATATCTGGACGTCAATTCTAGTTCCTCCTTTGAGTCAAACAACAAAATAAGAGACTTTTACCGGCAGTGCTCTTATGATAACATATTTTCTTTAAAATAATCCAAGACACAAATTAAATGCAGATTTTGTATTTACTCCATTTTTATTTGTTTTGATCCTTTTTATTTTTATAAATCGTACGGTCTCTCTTGAAATCCTCAGTATTCAATATATAATTACAGATGTGCGCGAGGAATATTTATGTTATTTGTCTTCAAGAAACATAACATACCTGTATCTTTTACACCTTTACTTCAGAAAATCTGTACTATAAAAATGGGTTGTAAGTTCAGGATGCAATTTCCTCAACTGACATTTTCACCGTGAATGAATATTCAAGGTATTGTGAAAATAGAAAAATAAATCAAGATATGAAATTGCTCAGCAACACATTTCTTTGATGGTGTAAACGTTGACTATAATAGAAGTTATATTCTTCTGTAGTGCTTTGTTTCCTTCTATATATATATATATATATATATATATATATATATATATATATATATTATATATATATATATACTCATATATACATGTATATTACATTCCCTAGAATAAAACTTTGCAAAGTTTCTTTGTCGTCTGATATTTCCGAGTCCCGTTCGCACACAAAGTACTATATTGAAGAAGAAAACACTCTTAAGATTCAGATCATTACTGCAATTCAGCAACATTCCTCAATTTTACAATTGCAGTCGTCCCTTTTTAAATGGACAGAATAATGGTACGTAACGACCCGGGCCTCGTGACGTAGATTTAGACCCTGTCTTACGTTACTGGTTTGGATGCAGAGATATTATTGATGATGCTCATAAGATTGAAAGCAATGATATGATAGCCTCTCTTTATAAAAGTGGTCAGTTTGGTCATTTAATCAAGAATGAAAACATATTATAGCACAATAATATCAGAAGAAGCCTTGCGTGACGTAAGCTTTAACAACGGAAATCGAACTTGGCACGAAATAAAGAGAAAATAGGTGAAGGCCAAAACTAGTAAATCCCGCCTTAAAGGTTTGTACTCTCAGTACCATGAATTGTATATCGGTTGTAGAGGGGAAATTTCAAGGGAATATTAGAGCAGGGAAGAATTAAATGTACTATTACTGACGGTTTTAGTAACATGTCATTTATTCATACTATTTCAGGGATATGTTTACGTAGTTACTTTTCTGATACTTATCAACATTTTGCCTCGAAAGAAGGAAACTTGAAACAGATGCGAGAAGATCCAGAAGATATGAACGAGTTTTAGTGAAATAAAACTCGTGAAAAGGGAAAACATCAAAATTTCTATGACCTGTTACAGTTTCATGGAAGGTATTCGCTTAAATGTTCTGATATACGTAGTGTCTTTATCTCACAATTTAGCATGATGTCTTGTTCTTTGGCACTGTTGTTTCAAATTGTCGCTTTGTGATCATTTATTATTAACACATCTTCTGCTTAACCAGCATCACAGTACTGGTATGAAGTTCCACATACTCATTGTTACAAGTCATATAGTTTCCCCGATTGTATCAACTTTGCCTAAATGTTCAGGATAGCCTTCAGTTTTAGTTTTCTGTAAAAGAAAACTGTTGTGCCGGCTTTGTCTACCCGTCCGCACTTTTTCCTATCCGCACCTCTTTCCTTGCGCCCTCAGATTTTGAAAACTACTGAGGCTAGAGAGCTGAAAATTGGTAAGTTGGTCATCCACCTTCCAGTCATCAAGCATGCCAAATTGCAGCCCTCTAGCCTCAGAACTTTTTATCTTATTTAAGGTTAAAATTAACCATAATCATACTTCTGGCACAGCTATAGGTACCATCAACACAGGCTGAGTTTAATGGGCCGCGGATAAGAGTTTCATGGGCCGTGACTGATTCCACCATCGTACCGTGGTACATTATACGCTGTACAGAAAACTCGATTGCTTTGGTTTCGACAACCGACTGCCTTCAGATTGCACCTAATCGCATAAATGAATGACGGCGAATTCGTTTTATCGGCCTTTTTTTTTCTACGTCAAAGATTAGATTACTTATCACGTCTGATTTGTCATCTTAATCTAAAAAAAATATTTTAGTTACCAGATAAGCCACGAACGTCTGTGGTTATTGTTACGGGGGGCGGGGGTGGACGCGACATTATCCGTTAGAACATTACCTCGCCGCATTTCCAAGAATAGGAGTTAAGAGACCAGGTAATATTCACGTGGCCAGTGGATCTCATTAGCGGCAGAGTTTAAGAAAGTCAATAAAGGCAACCACAGCCGGCATCATATGGCCATTTGAATGCGTAGAATTAGTGCCACAGTAATTACTGGCTGCGAGAACCAGCTTTCATTTTGTCATTCCAGTTTCTTGTTAATTCCAGACCCATAATTCGGATAATTTATGTTCTCTTTACATCGGTCAAGTTGGTATGTTTCCTATTCATATTTTTTTTAATCATTTATTTTTGCAAAGGTATTGCCTTTAGTTAATTTTTATCGTTTTTTATTCTTGGCAAATTAAATGTCCACGTTAATATGTATACGTATGTTCCTGTACATAAAGGCATTGTATAAAATTATCATGATGAAAATAATGAAAGGCAACAGTTCATTCTTGCCATCACCCGTATAATTCGTTCAGCAAAGAGGGTTTTTATTACCCGTATTTCCTGTAGAAGCTTATATATACAGGAAAATATATTTGACCTTATTTCACGTTCAGGACGCTGTGTTAAAGAGAAGACACCTCTCTGACTTGTGTTTGGGTATGTGTATGAAAGCCAGGTCTCTCACATCGCTTGCACGCGGGTGGGGGGGGGGGGGGGGGATTTTATTGAATAGGAAGTAATGGGAAGACCCTTTTTTCTACCCTGTGCGGCGTCCCTCTTTGTTCTCGTTCTTTTTTTTCACCTTTTTCCTCAAATTTCAACTTTTGTTTTCCAATCTTTTCTAACGGTTCAGCAAACCTTAATTGCCATTCATCCAGCGTGTCCGTCAGGGTTCAACACCTATCCTCTGGCTCCATCTCTTGAGGTGTGTGCAATACACGTATTTACACACACGCACATACACACATATATATATATGTGTATATATACATATATATAATGTATATGTACATATAAAATTTTGGTGTCTCTGTGTTTATTTGGCCACGAAGAAATTGATACAACGGAGGGCAAGTTCTTTCGCCCAGGGCAAATGCCCTTATGATAACATTTATGAATTCTAATCAAGAAAAGATATTAATAAAAACTAAAAGAACCTGAAGGACTCAGACTGTCGGTTGTTGAATTGTAGCGTTGTTAATAATAATGCACGCAATTATGCTGATAAAAAGCCTGAAGATGGTAGAGATTGTTTGATTCTGAACCGCTGTCTTGAAGGGGACATTCATAAAAATAGGGTTTTATTGTCGTTTGGGAAGACCTTTATGTTACTCTAGTATTTGGCATTGTGTGAAAATCAAAGTATCCATGTGACCGCCCATTCTGACCTCGAAAAAGGATATAGAAGATATGGATTAAGATCATACTTTATCCCTCAAAGAGAAGGAGTGGTTCTCCTCCACCCACACTCTCTTTCTCTTTTTATTTTTTGTTTCCTAAAAGAAACTTTTCAAGGTTCACTGTAGTCAGTACAAAAGAGTCCATTTCATCCCCTCGGTTTCTTGTCTCCTAGCCGTCTAGCCTCTCAAACTTTGTCTAGCATCGTTTTCACTCGATGAGGACAAATCCTTCTGCCAAGACTTCTGAAGTTCTAGGAGTTTGATTCTGTGGTATGGTTAAACCAATTAATAACAGGAGATCGGCAAGGCGCAGACCCTCTGCTGATATAAGATATAAGGAGGTAGGACACCACAACAGCAGAAGCAGTCCACCTTCAGCCTTCCTAGCCTAGAGGATGTCTGGCAGCTCCAGACGAAAGCGCGCTAAAAGAAAAAGAAAGAGAGAGAGAAATAATAGTAATAATAATACCCGTCTCCCACAGATAATGTTGAGATTCTGAACACAGTCACTAATTTTGATTATCATATAACTCTTATTAAAAAAGCACATTTACATAACTCCTTACCTCGTTCTGTGTTCCTTGAATCCTCTTGACTTTTCTCGGTTTGCGTAACGCGTCTGCTGTCTCTTGTGAGAGAACTCATCTGGAACGAGCCCTAATTACATGTAGAAGATTTCTTGCCCGGCTTAGGTTCTTCGGTTTTACTCTAATTAGTTGCTTATGATCAGATACCGTAGTAATAGGATAAGAGTCGAAAAGTTGGTTGAAAAATCTTGAGGACACTGTTTTTATCCAACTTTTCAAGCCACCCTTGTCCAAAGACTGCTGCTTTTATTCATTTTGAATCATCGTACGTACCAGTGAACATTATGTTTCTCTAATTAGTGCTTTCTTTGAAGGTAAAGCCTTCATCATCAAAAGAAAGTAGATAATAAACTTTCCTATTGAAAAAATTTCAACTAAAATGTCCTGTAATTAATGTTTTGATATTAATTAAATATATTTATTTTGATGTTAAATCAGTGTTAAGTAGCATGCCCTTGTTATGTTGCTAATAATAGTTGGTAGACTTGTTCTTTGATCAGTAACTCCAGCATTTATTTAAAAGTTCATGTCACTAATAAACCACAAAGTAATTATTGCAGCATTGACGAAAAGAAAACACAGTCATTATAATTTTACCTGTATGGTATTCATAAATAAGAGAAATGATGAAGAGTTTGTAAACATTTTAATTAGATATATTAATCCTCTAAATTGATGGTCCCATTTTACATAAACCTTTCAGGAGCGGACCATTTTAAGGCAATTTTCCCTATTAGGCTTATATTTATTTTGGCCATTTTTCTTCACGTATTGGAAATTTAAGTGGACCATAACAACGCGCCCCCCCCCCCACCCCACCCCCGCAAATCTTTCCGCTACCACCAAGCCCCTAATTTGATCAAAGCAGAACACCCTGCTATTCTAAATGGTCAAGAACGTTTATATGACATATCATGACATAATGCCATGTTAGATTATATGTTAGAACCGTATTTTGGTGGATACAACAATGGGGTAACCAGTTTGTTATGCTCCCGCTTATTAAGAAAAAAAATCATGACCAGCAGTTAATTGAGGAACCTGCTTTCAAGTGGAACCAGCAGGAGAAGAAAGAGTATTTGAAATAAAGAGAAAAAATACGTAGTAATGGAATGTCATGTCATTCTTACATAAAAGTTATCCACTTCCTCCTTTAATTAACAACGGGCCTGCTATTCCCTCACCAATTGTGTGTGTGTGTGTGCGTGTGTGTGTGTGTGTGTGTGTGTGTGTGCTCTGGAAGGGAGGGGTGTAGATCTGTTTATGCTTTTCCATACTTCAGACATGCACATTCATGGCAGCCCTCATTCACACTTTGGTCTCCATGCCACAACTTCTCGTTTGTAAACCCCATTAACTTCTATAGCCTTCCCAGTCTCTCTAGCTCTTAATTGCCTTTCCTATATCCTCAAAAGTGACTTCTGAAAGCATTCTCAAATTATCTTTAAGCCCCGTACATTCTTCTGCCTCGTCTGTCCCCTCTATACATTGAACAACTCATTCAAGACGCTCACTCCATCTACACGAGAGAGCACTCTCTCCAAAGAGTATCTTTTATTGTAAGTACCATTGCCTCATTAAGCTTTATGCCAGCATTTAATTCCCTCCTAATTTCACCTCTCCAAAGTACTTGCTCAGATTCTCCGGTGTATTTCATTTCAATTTTCTTTTTGTTTCTCGTTCGTTTTCCTCTCGGTGACCTTAGTCAGTCTCTTTCATACTTGCACACTATCTGCTCATTTTTTATGTGATTTACCTCAACGAATCTCCTGTTTGCCTTTGCTTAACTTGTCGTATGTGTGTGTATATATATATATATATATATATATATATATATATCTATATATATTATATATATATATATATATATTAGAGAGAGAGAGAGAGAGGAGAGAGAGAGAAGAGAGAGGAGAGAGAGAGAGGCAACATTCTCTCAACAGTAGTTGACCTCATAGAAAAACGAAATATTGTTTACTACCACTTTGATATACAGGTACCACAACGAGGATGACGTCATGCACAAACATTTCATTCGGCACTGTGCAATCTTCCTACACCTGCGCAGTGCTTATCAGCATTTCGACCTACCATTACATCATGAGTATTAGTTCCTGCTACTCGTCTCTTATATCCTGCTGTATCCTTTTCCCTTATGTATGGTCGTCCATTTTTTCCACATGATCAAACAATTATTTCAACTCACCTACTCTATATGCACCATGCGAACAGTTAATCAGAGATTTCCCATCTTTTGCTTTCACTGGCATTCAATATCATTGGTATATGGTTAGTGCCAGACTGCCACTGAGATGTCACGGGTTCGCGTCTACCCCAGGGCGATGGAAAATCACTGGCTCTGTCATGATCAGTTACTATTCATTGGAAGCTTGAATTTCCAGTCAATAGCCCCTTTAATGTGCTTGTTCCATGTGAGTAGGTTTCATCTACTGAAATGATAATAATCTACCATTCATCCCAACTTTTGCTTCCCTTTTGCAGATATTGCGTTGTCTTCTCTCACCCAACCATCACTGGTTACATTTTATCATGAATATCTCTTTCATGTTTCCACCCGCCATGTTGGTATTTATTGCTCTATCTTCCTGACATCTCTGGACTTATATCTTCTTTCTCTCTAACAATAACTATCAACTGTATCCTTTTCAAACTGGGTCAAACTCTGTCACCAGTTACATCAGGTTTTCGTAACTATCACCAACACTTAGACGTTTACAGTTTGTTATACTTTTCCACAAACTTACACCAACATCTATCTCTCTTGCCTATACAAAACTGCTCTGAATACTCATTCATTTACATTAAACACCCGTCGTGACGTCACGCTCTTTTCTCTAAGACTTACTCTTACCGAAAAAAACACAACATTTTGAAAACTAGAATTCTTTCGTGTCTCATGTTGTTAATTACTGTGGACCGGAGTCGCGTCTTTCAATAACCGTGCTTCACATGAGAGTTTTCTAATACCACTACATAATAGAAGACAGTCTCTCGTATTTGATATTTAGTGGTTTTGTTACTCCTATCCATCGTAAAAGCGAGTGGCAATAGTATTCCTGTGACCTTCAGTAGAATGGAATTCCGCCAGACAATTGGACCTGAAACACTTCGCTCGATACGTTTTATTCTGAAACTTTGACGATACCTATTCAGTCTATTGCCTGGCATTAACGAAGCCATTTTCAATTTGAATTTACAAATTCCAGTCGTGATGAAATGGCAGTATCACAGAGGCCTTTATTATATCTTGATATATCTCTCGAATGCATAAACGGTTTTCCTGTGTTACTGAGCTGCTGCCGGAACCTGGGAATGGTACAGTGGAAGGTCGGTTAACTCGTAAATGGTCGGTTGTTCCTGATGGCGTTTCCGTTTTATGTAGATCTTTACGTAGGAGGGGAAAGCTGAACTGAATAATCATGAGAAGTTAGTGAGTTTGTGTCTGTTTACTTATTAATGGATTTTCTTCTGTTGCGTCCGCCTGGTTTTAAGGAAGATATACGATGAAGTTATACAATCAGCTTTTAGAGGGGCGTAAGAAATAGATGCTAATGAAACGAATTCTGATGTAATATTATTTCCTGTTAGTGGAAGAATAATGCTGATTGAGACAAACAGATGCAGCTGCGTATACGAACATAAACAGATGCGCACCCATATATATATATATATATATATATATATATATATAATATATAGGATATATATATATATATATGTGTATATAAGGATGTATATATATATATATATATATATAGATATATATATAAATATAAATATATGTGTATCTATTATGTATGATATGATATATATATAATATATATATTATATATATATTAATATATTATATGTTGTATATATATGTATGTATTATATATATATATATATATATCTATTATATAGATTATTTAAATATAAATATTTATAGTGTATATATAATGGTCATGTATGTATATATATATATATTAATATATAGATATATATTTGTATATAATTTATATATAAAGGTTTTTGCCACGAAGGCAAATATGAAAAAGCGAGATAGCCAAGCACTTTCGTTCTAGTACGACCCTTTACTCAGGCACAACTGATCTTACAGAGGAAAAACATAGTCAAAGTAGGCTTAATATCCAAACTGACATTACAAGAAGTTTTATAGTGTTGCTAGTAATGAAAAATAAATGCCTAAAAATGTACTTAGCTTGCCTTACTTTCGTGGATTTGAAAACATAAAATAATATTTAAATCGTTTAATGTTAATGGAGTTTTCTCTTATAACAATACCATTAAAGATATGCTAATTAAGAATAGTCCCGAAACAAATAACAACATCATTTACAAAATTCCTTGTAAGGATTGCCCATCTTTTTACGTTGGACAGTCAAGTAAAAGCTTATGTGTACGTATTAAGCAGCATATGTATTCAGTTAGAACAGCCCAGACTTCAAATGCACTGTTTATCCGAGTGAAAAATCTCATTGTATTAATTGGGGTGATACCTCTGTAATTGCTAGTTCTAATAATATACAAATCGCTAATAAAAACAACCTAGAACTTAGTCTGGGATTGTACCATTTGGACCTGTATATTTGTAAAATGTTTATGAAGGAAGGACCTTAAAATAAATGAACTACTAATAAATTAGTCCCACATGTATATAGTTACTATTTCTCTCTCTCTCTCTCTCTCTCTCTCTCTCTCTTGCTTGATATATTTATATTCTTTTTTTCGTCTTTTCATTAATTTTTTTTTTTGGGGGGGGAACATTTTTGTAAATTTCATGGTAATAAGTTATATATGCTTCTGTGTTTTTTTTCAAAAGGTATTGTTTTCTGGATGAATCATCTGTTGCCCACGTGTGTATCCTCCAAGGTATGGCGGCTTAAAATTTGCTTATCCTGCCTTCAAGCGTTTCCTCGTTTCTGTAGAGTGAATCGACCTTATTACTAATCTTGTAATGTCAGTTTGGATATTAAGCCTACTTTGACTATGTTTTTCCTCTGTAAGATCAGTTGTGCCTGAAGTAAAGGGTCGCACTAGACCGAAAGTGCTTGGCTATCTCGCTTTTCATTTTTTCCTTTGTGGCAAAAACCTTTATTTATACATAGCATCACGTCTTATATACTTCGTGATCAAGTTATTCATGTGTATACATATATGTATGTATATACATATATTATGTACATATATGTATATATATATATATATATATATATATATATATATATATATATATCATTCGAGCTACAAATGTCCTTTAATATCTAATTCGCTCTACCTCGGAATTGATATATTTTCATATATGTACCGAAGGGGAATTTTTAGTTAATAATAATTTCGTCCCCTCATGGGAGTGGACGGTGGTTCGATCCCATGAGGCAAAGAAATTATCATCAACTAAAAATTCCTCTTCGGTACATATATGAAAATATATCAATTCCGAGGTAGAGCGAATTAGATATTAAAGGACATTTGTAGCTCGAATGATATATATGAATCACAGTGATGTGATAATTATTCATATATATATATATATATATATATATATATATATATATATATATATATATATTATATATTATTATGTATATATATTCTTAAAAAATCATTATATAAGTGAATACTACAGGAAACTGCTAAGGCAAGAGTCATCACTAAGCACACTCTCTCTTTATTCAGAAGCGCTGGTACTGACCTTCTGCCTATCATTCACACACACACACACACACACATACACACTACACACACACACACGCACACACACACACACGCATCCGCATCACACACACACATATATATATATATATATATATATATATATATATATATATATATATATATAATATAACTCAGTAAGGAATTGCTCCAGAGCTCTTCGACCTTTGCTTATTTAAAGGCAAGTATGGAGAAATGCTTAGTAGGACTGGGTGCCATTCTTTTCTTGATGATCTTTGAAAATATCAGATTATGTATGACATTGGAAATAGGAAATTAGTTGTTCCTACTAAACAAGTAATTTTTTTTTTATTATTATTAATGTGACTGTTCATCATCCATCAGCTTCCAGACCTTTCAGATTCGCATGTCTGAGGGAAATGGAAATTCTCAAATTATTTTATAATATCCAAATTCAGAATTTAGTTTCATGAGTTTTTTAGTGGCGTTATTTACTTGGGTCTGCTATTGAACCAACCCAGCGTACACGAATATGCTCTTTAACCAAAAAAAAAAAAAAAAGACCAAAAAAAAATTGTTTCCAGCTAACAGAGCTTTTTCACTGTTAATCAAGGAGGCCTTTAACCCTTCAGGTATAATGAAACCGTTGCGTCCTGTCAGATCTCATTAAGGTAAAATGGGCAATGAGAGTAAAACCTTTAAGTATCGAAAAGTGTTCGAGCGGCGTGACCTTGTTTACTTTTCATTTTGTTGTGTCGATGCCTATCCCCATTTTATTTGGCCTTCATTGGGTATACGATAAAATTTGATAAAGTGAGATCGTCGGTGCAATCTTATTATACCAGATGACGGAACATTTGAAAGGTTCCAATTAAGTATTAATAGAAGCTCGTGGCATAATACGATCTGTTATCTTACATAAATGTTGAAAATTGACGTTAAACTTTTACCTGCCTTTGAACCTGTTCTCTTCATATTTGTCTAAGGATCAAAAGAAGGAATCGGTGATTCCTTTCCTATCTGGCAAGTCTTCGTCGAAGGCTTTTTTTTTGGGGGGGGGGGGGGGGTGTGGGGGGGGTGGGGGGGGGTGTGTGCCTGCCTCCCTGAATTAAAGATGAAAAGACTTAGTATAATCCACTTGAGGTCAAAGGCTGATTGATATGATTGTGTGTGTGCGTGTGTGTGCGCGCACGCGCTCTTCTCTCTCTCTCTCTTCTCTCTCTCTCTCTCTCTCTCTCTTACTAAATTTGTTTAATTGTTGGTGCTCATTAATTATTTAGGTGTTTATGTAACCCTAAAGGAGACCTTCCTTCCTAACGGCATAGCATGTTTGGGGTTACTGATCATTAACCTACAATATTGTGTGTGAGTTGGTTTGCGCAAGAGAGAGAGAGAGAGAGAGAGTGCAGCCATTTAGTATTCGAGGGCATTAATGATTATGTATGCTACATTTGATCGGAATAACATTATTGAACAGTGGGGGTAGTTTTAGTACTCATGATGAATTGCGCACTTGTATTTGTGTACGTTCATGCGTAGAGTAAATACAGGTGTATTTATCCTACTGAATAAGCATTTTGTACTTAACAAGTTCGTGCGCTGTATGTGAAGACTCGTGTAACTGAACTTATGTTAATAGATTTATGTAACCAATCTCAGCTCATGTGTATGAGTAAACTGATTCGTTTCAACTTGAGGATTTTGTTATTTATGAGTTTGATTTGTGCGGGGATAGGAAATTATGCAATAGTTTCTTCTATAAGAAATACTATAATATTGTCAGTCTTGATGTATGCAGGTAGAACTGAGGTTATAGCTTTCCTTCGTGAAAGTTGGAGTATCCCAGGTGTCGTGGCACAAATTTTTAATGACGTTAATAAAAACAAAATGATCGATAATTAAAGGCCAGGTTATGAAATGCATAAATCGGAAAAAACTTATATATTGGTCAAGATGTAGACATGTTTAGACCTTTTTTTATGCGTTCTTGCATATGCATAACAAAAACATTGAATAAATTGGACATATTTCTCTTGGTAGGGTCACGAAGGTGAACGCTAAATGAAAACTTTTGAAATTTGTTCATTTTAAGTTTGATCTAAGGGAATTTTAATTACAGCAGGCAGAGAATAATTTCCAATCTGTGCTCAGAGAACCCAATCAAGCAGAAGGAAAATTAATTTTGTAATATATATATATATATATATATATATATATATATATATATATATAATATTTGCCGTTTTATAAGTTTATTTTGCCACTTAACAAACAACTCTCCGCAAACAGTTGGATCCTGTATTTCGAAAGCTGTATGATTGTCTACTGTTTCCAGCTCGTTGTCCTTTAACATAAATATCAAAGCATTTTAGATTTTCTTCTCTTTGGAACTGACTGAAACCACTATAGTTACAGAAACTGAACCTTCTGAAATGGAAAAAATTCGTGAAGAAAGTAATATTTAGGAAGGAGTGATGTGTGCACTATATATATATATATATAGTATATATATATATATCTATATATATATATATATATATATTAGATATCTATATATATATATATATATGTACGGTCGATCATGTGTAACAGCGCGGCTTCAATCAATTCCTTTGGTGCAGTATGGCGACGTTTTGCAAGAATGTCAGAAATCTGGTTTTCGAGGGATGAATAAAAAAAACCGGGTTTGAACACTGGCAACGCGGCTTGCTTTTTACTAACACTAACGGCATGATCCCCGTGTGGGAAGTTTCTCTCTCTCTCTCTCTCTCTCTCTCTTTCCATCGTCTCGCAGATCAGAATATGTCTGCTGCCTTCACGGTCATGAAAATGTGGTGAATTTACTTTTTATCCACGTCGGCAAAGCGCTTTGCACGTATTGTCCCTTGTCAGGCTCCGTGGAACTCGTGTCATGGATGGCGGACGGAAAGGTTGTTTCTGTATTTTTTTTTTCGTGAAGCTCGACTGAAATAATTGGAATTTTTTTTTTTTTTTTTTTTATGTCCTAGTGTATCTTTAACCCTAATTTTATTTATATATGCATTTCCTCGTTTTCCCATGTATAATTTATTATGTTTAATGTCCTAGTGTTTCTTTAACCCAAGTTTTTATATATTTATTTCCTCGTTGCCCATGTATAATTTGTTTTATGTCCCAGTATCTTTAACCCTAATTTTTATATTATGCATTTCATTGTTTTCCCATGTATAATTTGTTATGTTTTATGTCCTAGTATCTTTAACCCTAATTTTTATATATTTATTTCCTCGTTGTCCCATGTATAATTTGTTATGTTTTATGTCCTAGTATCTTTAACCCTAATTTTTATATATGTATTTCCTCGTTGTCCCATGTATAATTTATGTTTTATGTCCTAGTTATCTTTAACCCTAATTTTTATATATTTATTTCCTCGTTTTTCCATGTATAATTTGTTATGTTTTATGTCCTAGTATCTTTAACCCTGATTTTTATATTATGTATATCCTCGTTTTCCCATGTATAATTTGTTATGTTTTATGTCCTAGTGTATCATTAACCCTAATTTTTATATGTGCATTTCCTCGTTTTTCCATGTATAATTTGTTGTTTTATTTCCTAGTATCTTTAACCCTAATTTTTATATGTGTGTTTCCTCGTTTTCCCATGTATAATTTGTTATGTTTTACGTCCTAGTATCTTTAACCCTGATTTTTATATTATGTATTTCCTCGTTTTCCCATGTATATTTTGTTATAAGTTGCAAATGCTTTTATGGAAAGTATACGGGATCAATAGTATATAGGACGAAAGAGAACGCCCGTGTAGATATTTCACTGAAAGGTCAAATTCCCTACAAGTGGAGCTTTACTGATCCAGTTACACAAACCAACGTTCTTTTCTTCGATATCCAGATTAGATGTCCACATGAACTATTGAAGTTTAGGGGGGGATGTCTCAAGATTAACCAGGACACCGAAATCTGATGTTGTAAATTGGAAGCCAGTAATTGATAGCTAGACTTTTAAATGGTCCTGCTAAGATATTTAGCATACCCTCAATACCTGCGGTTTTGGAATATTTTATATTGAAGCAATGTCGTGCTGTTGGAACTTCAGAAGTTCAAGGAAGGAGGGAGTGTATTACTTCCCAAGTAGTATTCTCCTTGCGTGCTAATACATTTTCATCAATTTGTTAATTTATTAATTTTTTTATCTTTTCTATTAAGTGAGATCTCTCCATTCTGTATTTCCATTTACCTCCTCTCACTCCTACTTATGTATACCATATTCTTTGGAAGCTTGAATTTCAAGTCAGTGGTCCCTGTGGGCTCGTTCCATATGAGTAGGGTTCATCTTCTGAATAATAACAATAATAGTAATAATAGTAATAATGTTCTTTAGAAATAGAACTACTGCCATGTGATTCAGCCAAGAACGCCTAAACCATAGCACCTAATCATTCATAAAGGTTCTCTCTCCCTTCGTCATAATAACAAGTAAACGCATATATCTTGGAACTTCGTCTTCTGTGTGATAGTTACTGTCCCATAATTCTTCGGTTTACAAAAAAACGAATAATATACTGCGGTCGTGAGTTGTTGATTCGAGTTGCTGGATTTTTTCAAGGTATTACAGTTGAAGATTCCAGACACCAGCGGAAATTGCAAAAAAGTATGTTCTTCAAAATCTTTGATTTTATACAGTTTGTTTAGGTGGTTTCCTTAATAAACTGGCCAGAAGAGTGTTTGTCCACATCTCAAGTTTAGAATAATAATTGAATTCAAGAGACCCCTAATGTTAATACTACAATTTTGAGAAAACTCAGAAACCTATGCTAGTAGACTGACAAATGTGCTGTTTTGTGTTATTTGGATTGAAGATAACATAAATAAGCTGTTGTGTTTCCTGTAATATATATATATATATATATATATATATATATATATATATATATATATATGTGTGTGTGGTGTGTGTGTGGTGTGTGTGTGTGTGTGTATGTATATATCTCATAATATAAATTTCAAAATTTCAATGTAGAGTCCGCTGTTTATTTCCTAATAATTACATTACTATTTTAAGATCTTCTTGTAATTCTTTCTTTATAGTCTCAATAGTACGGATTATTCGTAACAGTTTTTTGCATATATATGACGGGCAAATGAATTCCTTCATAGCGTTCATCGCGATGACTGGACGATACAGTCGGATTCTAAAAAAAAAAAAAAAAAATAATAATAATATTAAACGGGTAAATTTCTTAGCACCGATTGCTTGAAAGATTGATCCAGTAATTAATGAGAGAACTCGTCAAGGACCTCAGTTGTTTCAACGTCAGATAGATTTTAATCTTTCATTCTTTCATTTCGGGTCTGTGAATACTTAATGACGGGGATGTTGCTCTCCTGGACTAATTCTGGCTCTTAAAAAATTTATCTGGTAAAACATGGCATCTTTCCGAATAGTCGATGCGGTTCTTTATTTGTTTGGCGATATTGCAGACTTCTTCCCTGTTTGTAATCTTCACTTGCAGCCGTTATCAGCAGATGGAGGCAAAGTCTTTAAAACTGAATGCTCGTATGTTTTCCTGAAATAGTTGCCTGTCACAAATGGCAGGTACTTTTGGATACGATTGCTTCAGGATTTTCTCCCTTCAGTTTGCCATTCTGTGTGTTTGGATCAGACAGGTCCTTTAGCCAGTTGTTCTTTCCAAATGCTGTAGCATCAAAGACGTCGGTAATATAAAAGAGGGTCGAGGCGGCATATCGTCCAGAAGTTCGGACAAATGTACTCTCATCATACATGATTTTTTAGAGGTCACTGTTGAGAAGACTTTAGGCTAGATGTACTACATTTTGCTTGAATATTTAATGTTGCTTATGAGTTTTATTCGACAAATGATCATTCAGTGAAGTTTATATAATTCCAGGTTTCCCATCTGTGCATATACGTATATACATGTACTTATCCCCAATTCCAAAATTGTCAAGTAACCAAGATCTTCTTGCAATACAATCAAAGTCCTCATTTCCTACCCGTTCTGTTTCGTTCTGTCCAAAACGTAGTTCTCTGTCCCAAAATTGTGCTCAGCTTCGTATGGACGACAAACTCCTGTAACGACAGTGTTTCTGGAGTCATTGGCCTTTGACACTGTGACACCAAGTCTAATTAACGTAAAAGATCAAATAAGTAAGTCTACTTTGCGTAATCCCAAAGTTGTAAGTTTTTCCGTGACCTTTGTGTAGTCTACCAACAGTAGTTTGTCCACCTGGACACCCACACATCTTTGCCGAATCGTTTCGAGAAGTAACCGAATAATATATTAAATTGTATTCCCAGTCTTTATAATCGAATTTGCATGCAACTTAAAGACGGAGTCAGTTACCGTAGTTGATATACTACTAGATTATTCAGCCAGCGAATTAACCAATCAACATGATTTACATCCTTCCTTGACCAGTTGCTATCAGACGTGAGCATTATTCGATGTTCACCCTTTCATTCTCTTCATTTCCTTCCCATGATTCGTTATTTGATATTGGTTTGCTTTAGATCATGAGATTAATTAACTTTATGATACGGTATATACGCTTCCTTGCTTGTCTGGTTATTCTCAGAAAATAATCTACTATCTCTCTCTCTCTCTCTCTCTCTCTCTCTGCATATTCATATATATAATATATATATATATATCTATATATATATATATATATAATATGCAATATAAAAACACCGTATCGTGCTTCCAAGAAATCAATAGAAGGATCCACAGTAATATTCCCTTGCTTATCATGATGAAAATATATTTATGGAAATATATACAAAGCTTTCCATAAATCTATATATATATATATATATATATATATATATGTATATATATTGTGGGTATATATGTGGGGACATACATATATATTCTGTGTGTATATATATATATGTGTGTGTGTATATATATATATATATCTATATATATATATATATATATATATAATATATATATATACATATACAATACATACATACATATGCAAAAGTTTGTTGACACAAATATAATTTGTAAATAATTAGATTTCATACTAAAATATCAACAAGAAAATGCGAGGCCTCCTACAGGTTTAATGGCATCCAGTGGTTTATCATTTTTTCGGGCATTTATAATAATCTCATCCCATTCCTGGAACATCAATAAATTGTCTATTGGTCTTCTCTTTTTTCCTGAATCCTTGAAATGTCTTTTGCATCCCATTCCATTGACCTGGATAGTGAAAACAAATTGTTTGTTAATCCTCACTTAATTGGAAGTTTCTAAAATTTATTGCATACCCTGTCTTTTGAAGAACATTAAAAAAATATTTTGGTGTTGCTTCTCTTTTTCCATAGATCTCGAGGTAATCATTTGTATCTCCCTCCTCCTTGGAGGATTCAGAAATTGTGTATTATTTCTCTGCTCTTTCTAGGATATCTTTAGTTGTCATTTGTCTCCCCTCTTTCTTCCTGGAGGATTCAAAATTCGTTTTTGTGTCTCTTCTGTTCTCAGGATTTCTAAACAATCTTTTGTATCTCTTCTCTTCCTTCTTCCTAGAGAATTCTTACATTGTTTGTTGTTTCTCTCCTCTTCCTGGAATCTCTGAATAATCTCTTGCTCTTCTTACTTTTCCCTGGAGAATTCAAAAATAGTTTGCTGTTTCTCTACCCTTCCTGGAATCTCTAAATAATCTCTTGCATCTCTCCCTTCTCACTGTAGGATTCACATACTGTTTGTTGTTTACCTCTTCTTCCTGGAATCTCCAAATAATCTCTTTCATCCACCGTCTATTTCTCTGGAACGTTTGCATCTTGACCTTCTCTATTCTGGAACCTCGAGAAAAAAGTTTTTTTTTATCACTTTCCGCTTCCCTGCAACCATCAAAAGTCTTTTGGGTTTCGTAATGATTCATTAGTCTTATGATTCGTTCGCTTCGGCAGGTCGGGAAACCGCTCAACCCCCTCCCCCTCCCCGCCCCCTCCCCCTTTCGTCTTCGCGTCGTTTCTTTGGTAAATAAATAAGAATTTGCTTATATGGATGTTTAGCTTTATTTGTCCTGTTCTTGTTAAACTGTCGTAACTTAAAAGGCAGCTGGATAACCTTACTGAGTTTTGGTTTATACAAATCGTAATTTTTTTCTTAGAAAGACTTCTTTTCTCTCTCTCTCTCTCTCTCTCTCTCTCTCTCTCTCTCTCTCTCTCTCTCTCTCCTTCATATGGCTCAACAGGAGACGACAACCAAGTAACCAACAGACCCTGGCATGAAATGATGTATTTTTCTGGCCGGGACCCGAATTCATTAAAACTTAAAAAGCTGCAGCAATGAGAGCGACTTTTAATGAACTGGGGCACTAATTACTAATTCATGAAGTGACGGGGCGGGAGTTAGGTTTTGTTGATATGGCCTCTCGTTATGCAGTCGTCCTCCGCTGCTTTGCCCTCGCCGATATGGCAGTGCAGGTCAGCAGCAGCAGCAGCAGCTCGGAGGTTTATAGTGATATGGGTCATTCCTAGCTTTTCATATATAGCCCCGAGGTACACACGGGAGAGCACCCGGTGTTTTTATTCGAAATGAAACTAAAATTGACGTTTATTGAACTCTATATCATTATTGCTGTCATACATTCGGCGAATGAAACAGGGCGTGTTTGGAATTCTGTCAGTTATATTGTATTTTATTTGATTCTGCTTTATTTTGCCATAGAAAGCACTCGGTATTTGGTTATAAATTACGGCATGACTGACATATTTCACTGATAGATTATACCCATCAGCCAGCATTTGAATTTTTCTTTATGGGTGCAGCGAAGTACGCACTATGGCTTTGGCAGAACGAGGTTTGTAGAATTTCACAGATGTATCCGTATGCACCACTGGTTTGTTTTGGCCAAATTCAACAACTTGGGAATCATTACCGAATAAGAAAACGACGAGTGTAGTAATGTGCCCTTATTTTTAATTCATACTCTTTAAGCATCATTCTTTCTGTATTGAAACATTCCTAAATAATTTTTTTCTTCTGTTGAGTCGCAATGCCATTTTGTTAAACAGAGTATTCTTTTTAGTCATTTCATTTCTTATGGACTTATTTTTCTTTCTTATTCTTTTAGGATTAATGATGTACTGCGCTAGTGTGAAGAAATGTATAGTCAATAATATAGCCTGAAGTTTCCTTCTCAACCGTAGCCCATTCTCTTTGAAAAGGGGGCGGCCTTATTGAAACAACATGACCCTTTAGGTTAAAGCTGGCCGCTTGGCCAGCGCGGTCTCTTGCCTTTTGGCGTTTTTGGGATCCATAAGTACGGTAAGATGTGAAAGGCTTTGGGTAGCCTGGTGCGGGTCTTTGGTCTCACCCCAGCCGAAAAATCATAAGTCAGTCGCATGAATATATCCATGGAACCTATCTCTTTCCTATTTTTTTTAATTCACCCCCAAAACTTTGGTACAAATTCTTGCAATCTCTTATAACAATGGACAGTTTTCTTTTGCCCGTCTTAAGAGCTTTCTAATGCATCAGTCTTTATCCATATCAGGCCCCTATACACTTCCTATCAATAATTATTCTAATGATGCCCTCTGGCCACATATCCTAAAACTGACGCACTAAATCACTCTCCCTATCGTTATACGTATATATTACTGAATCACTGTGTACTCATGGCATGCCTTTTCACTTTGGATTCACATAGTACCCAAAAACCCCAAGTATCCTTTTCTTCTGGGTTTAAGCCCCTTTTATTTTCTTCTTGTTTTCTTTAGGCCTGGCCTAGATAATGATCGTCTGTCCAGTCATGCATTTGTTATACATGTACTTCGGACTCACACAAATACACATATGTACACACACACACACACACACACAAGGTTAAACATCCCTATTCACTGGCGATATCTGCAACAACTGTAGAGGACTATGAACATTCTACTTTATTTAACAATAGTCAAACTTTTATTTAACAGTAGTAAAATGATACAAAATTGCTCTATATTTGCAAGAAAAGTACAGTGTTGCAAATATTCTATTTTTTACAGCGGCAGTGCAGGGACTACTTATTTGATTTTACAACAGTAGTACCAGTCAAGGGAAATTCTGTTTTTGCAACAATAGCACAGGCCAAGGGACATTCTCTCTGTTTACAACAATAGTACCAGGCAAGGGACATTCTCTGTGTTTGCAACAAGAGTACCAGTCAAAGGGCATTTTCTGTTTACAACAATAATACCAGTCAAGGGATATTGTCTGTTTACAACAATAGTACCAGTCAAGGGTGTTTGCAACAGTATTACTAATCAAGGTTCACTCTGTTTGTAACAATAGTACTAGTCTAGGGACATTCTCTGTTTACAATAATAGTTACAGTAAGGTGATACTCTTTGTTTGCAACAAATAGTAGCAATCAAGAGACATTCTCTGATTTTGCTGCATAACGGGACTAAGACACCAGATCTGGGTATTAAGAGACTTCGCTTGATGAAGCTTGCATAGGAACCTACACTGTTAATTTCCTTGCTAGACTTTAGGGAAAAAGGAATAGCTTCTATAATATATATATATATATATATATATATATATATATATATATATATATGGTGTTATAATTAGCATATGTCAGAACCATCGTTACTCTTCCTTCGCAAACGAAGAGTATAGAAGTGGTAGGTTTCGCCGAGCGTTGTTGTTAGCTGAGCAATTACGGGTTCAGGTAGTCGAGGGATTAAAAATACTTAAGCGTATTCCACTGATTTAATGAATGCATTACCATTTCAATTCAACCTGCTTCAACATTAGGACGAGTCCGCCTCACTTGATTAATTATGTATCACTACAGCTTTGCAAAGTTTTGTTGATTTTGTCGTTAAATGCTCTTTTGTTCCTTTGTTCCCTCACATAATTGTCTTTGTATATTATATATATATATATATATATATATATATATATATATATATATATATATATATTATATATATATATATATATATATATATATATGTATATAGTATATATACATATGTATGAATAACTTGATCGCGAAGTATATTAAACGTGATGATATGTATAAATAAAGGTTTTTGCCACGAAGGAAAAAATGAAAAGCGAGAGAGCCAAGAACTTTCGGTTTAGCACGACCCTTTACTCAGGCACAATGAGTTTTGCCTGAGTAAAGGGTCGTGCTAGACTGACAGTTCTTGGCTCTCTCTCTCTTTTCATTTTTTCCTTCGTGGCAAAAACCTTTATTTATACATATGTAAATGTGTGTATAAACACTGATTCATTACCCGCACCAGGAGTGGCTCCAGAAAAAACACATCAGTCATTTCAGATTAGTTCCTGAACTGCTGGTTCATGGATGAACCAGCTTTACAGAATAATTCCACAACATCACCCGTTTCATACAATTGCACTGAGAGACATTGAACGTTGGATCTATCTATCAGATTTAAGTGGGGTTTATCCAGTGGTGCAGGAGGTGCAATGCACCAGGGCCCACTGTGACTGGGGGCCCATCTGGCCCCATCATAATGTCTTAGTAGATTGATTTGGTAATATATTTGTAAATATGTTTAGGTAATAGAAATGATGAAAATAAAAATTATAATGATATTAGTAGTAGTAGTAGTAGTAGTTTTTATTCTTGTCTATACTATAGTATCATCACTAAATGGTAATTAATTTTGCTTTTCATGATAGAGGCCCACTCAAATAATTTGCACCAGGGCCCATAATGACCTAGTTCCGCCACTGGGTTTATCCGTCTTTTTTTGAGCTATCTTCCAGATCTTAGGATGCTTCTCCCACTATAAGGTGCGTCTAATTTAGACGCACTTTTAACGTTGCATCAGGGTACCACCTTCATTTGTTCTCTGAACTGTACCTTGGGGTTTTTCTCTCGGGAGTTTCTAGATTTTTTTTTTTTTATTGACACCTCTGCTACTTCGTCCTGGTTGCAGTTTACTGGTATTACTGTTGAAGTTGTTGGTTACCAATTACCTCCAGAATGCGGAATTCTCTGGCTTCTTTAGTATAGCTTGAACTCTTTTTAAGGGGATGCGTTATTAGCACTGGAAAGTTTCAATAATGACTAGTTTTCTCTGTGACAAGCATTATATATATATATATATATATATATTAGTGTTTCAAGATATTAGCTAAAAAAAAGGAAAGAAATAATCTTTAACCCAAGTTAATGAATCCATACGAGTTGCCCCTTCGACTTTGGAGGAATCCATTCTCCTTTTTCTTTTGAAAAGCTATCCTCTTCTCCCATTGGTGTTTGGAACATCCCCTGCAGGCATACTGGGAGGAGCTATCCAGGAGAAAGCTTGAAAAGGCCTTGAACCCAGGAAAGAGGCCTCGGAACACGACAGGACCTCGGCTGGGTCAGATCAATGGCCCCTTACCAGATGCCGCTGCCCCCCCCCCCCCCCCCCCCCCCCCCCCTCCCCCCCCCCCCCCCCCCCCCCCCCCACCCCCCCCCCCCCCCCCCCCCCCCCCCCCCCGCCTCCTGGGCCTGCTTTTCCATGCTTTGGGAAGCCCAAGAATATTTTTAAAGTCCATAGTGTCCCGACTTAGAGAAGAAGACATCCTTCATCCTCATTAAAGGTACTGCATGGGAAATTCCATTTCAACCAGGGAATTGTTTTATTTTTGTCTGTATTTCATTTCATTTTCCAAGGCAACTTGTGCAGTGTTTCATACCCCTTCGCCATCTGGGCTCAATTCTGTAATTACTCCCCTGTGATACTAGTAATATTCCCCTAGTGAATTTAAGCCATGAAATAGTTCCTGCTGTGTAAATTTCCCTGTCATTTCATTTCCCCCCTGAGTGGCCTTTCTATTGAGAGAAAACAGTGAGTAAAGTTTCCCAACGTGTGCCCTGCCTTATGCCTTGCCCCCTCTACATGCAGACATACGTTGTGCCTGGCTGTGGTAGAACTTGGAAGTCCTTCAAAGCTTGCAGTTTTGCTCCGTTGCACAATTTTCCTAACCACGTGACCGGGCTGCTCCTCCACGTGTTCGGGTAGACTGAGAGAAGTTCTCCTACCCTTGTGTTTCCTGGACCTCTGTAAATTTATGTAAATACAGTGCTTTTAAAACTAGAGTCCAGCTTTTATGTAAATTCCTCCCTCTTCAATAATCTTGGCCTTATGCCTTGGAAGTTTAGTTTTCAACCCTTTTTTTTTCTTGTTCAAACCCCTCGTCCTCGAGTCAAGGCCTAAATTTTCAATGTAAATGTATTTTCTGGGAGGAGACGAGGTGGAATTTTGAATAATATATATATATATATATATATATATATATATATATATTATATATATATATATATTCGGACTAAGACCTGCTTACTTTTATGGGGATGCATTGCTCACCACTGGAGAGTTTAAATAACAACTAGTTCTTCTCGGGACAAACATTATATATATATATATATATATATATATATATATATATATATATATATGTGTGTGTGTGTGTGTGTGTGTGTGTGTGTGAATATGTGTTTGTGTGTGTGTGGGTGCACACACAAATTTGTATATATATATATATATATATATATATATATATATATATATATATATACATATATATATATTTGGTACACATTCAAACCTAGAGGTTTAATTTTTTTTTCATTATTTACTTATTTTCATTATTTTTTATTTTTTATATCCCAGAGGCAATAACAGACACGAGTGAAGACATGAACAGCGCCGTTCCAAACGCTACCTTCCGGAAGCTTTGAATCGGGGGATGACATATTTTGACGAGAGAGTCCTCATCCATCCATCAGTCACTCACCGTCACCGGGAAGTGTGGGCCTGGCCATGCCACCCATGGCCGTGCATATTTCCCGAAGTCATTTTTCAGGGGCGTCCCTGTTCGGTTTGCTTGTGCTTGCTGTGGGTATTGGGGCGACGGGTTGATCGGAATACCGGCAATATCAATATTTTATCGGAATTGTTTATTGACAAACAGATATATTGAGAGGGAATATTCATTGAGGGATGGCCGGGGAAATTTGTTGCGTAGATTAACCCTTGTGCAAAACCAATTTATCTGTTGGATATAGTTGGTATATCACCGCCGTCAGTGGAGCTGTGTCGTTTCTGGGTAGTTGAACAGTCCAGTTTATAAGTGTTTGACTGGTTCAGTATTTATTGTACACACACTAACACACACACGTTGCTTTTAGTAACTGTGTACAAACTCACACACACACACACACACACACACACGTTGCTCTTGGTAACTGTGGACTGTTGTGAACACTGTGTCGTGTTATTTTTTTTGTATATAAAATGAAAAAAAATACAAATAAAGAATCACTTTATAGATTGAAACGTATATACTTTCGATCACCGTAGAAACGTTGACATTTGACATTTTCCTTTAATGAACTACCTGTTGTTTTGTTCACCATTTATTGCAAATAGATCTCGTCTTCTCCCGTATGCACCCTGGACATTTTACCTTCGTAGGGGGAAGACAAAAACGAATCGAATTTTGAGAGCTGGATTAGACCAAACGTCTGTTGACAAACAGATCTGGAAATTGACAGGAAAACGAAACTTCCTTCGTTGTAACGAGTTTTAGATTAAGAGAATTCTCTCGCTACCACTTTTCGTTCTGTCGAGAAGGTAGATAGATATGCGAGTTATCATGCTGTCAATTCACTGTCTCTACTGAACATTTGACATGATTATGTTAGGTCTTATCGGCCAAACACTCACGCTTTCATTATTTCAATCATATATATTTTTTTTCTATCTTGCGACGCCCATCGATGTTGCCAGCTATAAGATAAATTTCTTCTTTATACGTTGTCTTCCTCTTCCTTGTACAGCGTCGTCACGTCCTCTTTAAAGAATTCCTCGTGTTTTCGTCAAGCTTTTACAAATATTTTTTATCTTAAACGGATTAGTTAAGATTTTACTTTTATTTAAGTCAGTAACATTTTTACGATGATTAAAAACATGACGTTCGTTTATTCCCAAAAATAGTTTTTTTTTTTTTTTTTTTTTTTTTTTTTTTTTTTTTTTTTAAGAACCGTTGATATTTAGAATTATAAATACGTAACTGATTATAAATGCTGGTCTAAGTAATATAGAATCAGGAGATGCATCATCATCATTTTTACTCCCAAATCCTACCAGCTGCATTGTCTGGCAGTAGGTCAACAGAAGGAATGACTCCGCTTCGCAAGACTGTTTTATGTATGAGTATTGGTTCTGGGCGAAATGCCAAACATTGGCAACGAAGTCGCTTGACTTGAATTCAGCTCCGGAATCCGCAAACACGTCATGCAGAAGGCTAATCTGCTGAACGTAACAGTTTGAGTAAGAAGAAAACAGATCTCAAATTGAATGGAGTTGCTTAATCGAAATTTGTACATACATACATACTTACATATTATATAATAACAAAGTACATCTAGTTCAGTTGTTTCCGAGTCATCATGACCTAGAATTTTAGTTTATTATTAAAAACGCAGTGTTTACCTTGCATAAAAACTCACTCGTTATATGTATATACACACATATATATCTTATAATCTTATATATATACATACATACATATATATATATATATATATATATATATATATATATATATATTTATATTATATATTGTATATATATGTGTGTGTCGCGTGTGTGCGTGTGTATGAAGAATACATTGTATATTTTAACGAAATTAGGTAAAGGCCTCCAGAGTATTTTGTTAATTCAAGATCATAGTTGGCAAGTAATCATTATATAAGTAGATAAATGCTCCTAAAACTGTAGTATTGCTTCTGTATTTCATGTGGTTTTATATATGGAGATGAAATGTGGACAACGATTGTTTATCAAAGGAAAAAGGTGGAAATTATTGAAATGATCTGCCAGCGCAGCATACGAGTATGTACTGTAAAGCATAAGAAAGGTTTATTGTTGTAGAATGAGCTGGGAAACCAGTATATTGAGGTGGTCTGGTCACTTGGAGAGAATGGGAGCCTAATTTGATCAGTGAAGTATGTATAAACCTGAAGTCTTAGAATTGGAGGGAGAAAATATTGGCTAAATGGAGAATTAAAGTCACTGGAACAGATGGACATCACAATATAGAGAGATTGGACAAAAAAATCTACGAAAACAGACTATGCGCAAAAGGAAGAAATAACATTCGATGGAAAAAAAAAAGGTTTATGTAGTTAATCTAATGAAGTTAAACATAATTTCTTTCAACGCCCTTGGGAGATTAACAAGAGGCAAATTTGAGGCAAATTTAAACAAAGGTCAGGGTGGATAAGCTTTGGAAATCAGATACAGAGAAATTACTTACGAAATGGGTTTAGTACGATCTGTTTTGCTATATGGACGTGAAACTTCGTATAACATAAACTGTATTTAAAAGATTTTGTCAAGCTGTAAAAAGAATATTGAGAGTCAGAGGATGGAGTGAGAAATGGGAAATGGAGATTGCTTAGAGATGGCCTTCGCACCAAGGTTGCTTAGGCATGGCCTTTGCACCAAGGTCTACCTTGCTCCACACAACCCTTGCGAGAATAGTAGTAGGTGCTGGTGTCAACTGTGCTTCGGTGGGCACCAGAGGAGTTGCAGGACCCAGACCTACTTAGATGGGAACTATGAGAAGGGGAGATATGAGTGGAGATTTGTGAAAGACAATGCGCAAGAAAGACGCGAGTTTCACAGGAACTTTTTTGCGCCACTCGGTGTTGGAGGCGAAGATGAGGAAAACGACCATTATAAAGATGATGATGACAACGGTATTCATTATGAATTTTACGACTACGGAATATGTTAATCCATTCATATGTTTAGCAAGACAAAGTTAAGTATATCTTAGTTTAACCAGACCACTGAGCTGAGTAACAGCTCTCCTAGGGCTGGCCCGAAGGATTGGCTATTTTTACGTGGCTAGGAACCAATTGGTTACCTAGCAACGGAACCTACAGCTTATTGCGGGAACTGAACCACATTATATCGAGAAATTAATTTCTAATCACCCAAAACAAATTTCTCTGACTCCACGTTGGTTGAGCGGGGAATCGAACTCGGGAATAGCGAATCGGTAGGCGAGCACGTAAGCAACAAGACAAACCTAATGGGAAAATTATTAAGTAGAATGTATAGGATTGTATTTTTTTTTTCTGTATTATATATTTTATGGTCGTATTTTGATATAACCGCCGTGCGCTACTGGTGATTTATGCTGCCTTGATATCGCTAAAGATAACTCAGTCCGCAGTCTTGACAGCATCGTGTGTACTATATGAGCGCCTCAGTGGCGTGATCGATATGGTCTTGGCCTGCCGCCTCGGTGGCCGCGAGTTCGATTCTCGGCATTCCACTGAGGGGTTAGTGATGTATATTTCTGGTGAAGGAAGTTCACTTTCGACGTGGTTTGGAAGTCACGTAAAGCCGTTGGTCCCGTTGCTGAATAACCACTGGTTCCATGCAAGGTAAAAACACCATACAAACAAATAAAACAACATATCAGTTGAAGAAATGGAGAGAAAAACGACAAACCCCAATTAAAGGAGATTGCCGCTGAATGCGACGGTATTAACCCGAATGTCGCCTTTGAAATCTACAACAGCCGTTGAGTCGGTTCCATACGACTTTCCCGTCGAGGTTTTAGTCCGCCGGATTTGTCCGATAGAGAGCAGCTCTTCTTGAAGTCTCGTAATCAGATTATGAATGGACAGTGAATGCATCCTCTTTAATAGGGTATGATGCCGGTGGACCGATCTCCTTCTTCTTCTGTTATTCGCAATGGCTTGTTTGGAACAGTCACAACAAACCATTTCAGTCGCTCGGTTTGTTATGACTGGCCGTCTGGTGGTTGCTCCAGTTTCTCTTCGAGTCGCTCGTCGCCGATGATGATGGTGATGTGGGCGTTTCATGAAATTGATGTGGCTGATGATGTCCCTGATGTCGTTATGTCATTACAGCGCCTTTATCGTGTTTCTTAAGATATGGTGTTCAGCTCGATGCAGTTTCAAGGCATGTAACATACAATATTTTGATGCGCCTTTGGTGAAGGCATTGGTGCTTGTCTGTGAATCTGTTTCATGGACAAAATACCTGAAAGCAATGAAAAAGCACCTTGCCTAAAAATAGCCATCATAGCTAATACCATAAAAGCAACTTTCTGTTTGAAAATTTAAAAAAAATAGAAAATTCTCTCACGCAACCGTGCCCAATTCCCCGTTCTTCCTTCACATTCTGTTAAATTCGCCTGTAAACCTTGTTTGTTTAACCCTTGGTAAATATGAACAGAGATGTATAGTATATAGTTCTAAGCATTTGCCCGCAACACTTCTGAAAATAAAAAAAAACTAAGTTACGTAGACATTCGGATTGTATTACACATTAATTTTGCAAACGTATTCCTTCATCTTTCGGTAGCTCATTTGTCACACAAAAAATAAATAAATAAATAAATAAAAAGGATTTTTTTTTACTAAGTTTAGGATTTTTCCAGATTCCTCTCTCCCGCATTCATGTTCTGTAGCTTTGTTTCCGTTCTGTAGATCAAATGTTTTTTTCCATTTGTCCGTTTTATTTGCCAACGCAGATTGAATTCGTCCGGCATATAGATTTTGCGTTGTTGCTCATGTTTATTTATCGCACATCAATAAATCCCCCAATTTTAACTCTACGTCTGTATCACACGTGGAAAGTAAACATGAAAGAAGCTGAGACGCGAAACAACAGCGCGCACAGTCGGTATCTTTCGCGCTACGAATCCGCGGTACAAAATTGTGAGATTGTACTCAAAGGAATTATTTAAAGAGAGAGAGAGAGAGACGGGGGGTTACAGAAAGCGATTGAAAGAAACACCGTGAGAAAGCTTGCCGAGGAATGTAATAAAGTATTCCATTCATCCGTTTTCTGAGCAGCATTACGAGACTCCCGACCATCCAATTTAAAAAGATAAATTGACCTTGTTCTCCCGGAACGCCGACGATAAACTATACGTCTGTATATTAGGACGAGTTTAAACCTCGGTTTGTTAATGCTCAGTCCTCACATTACAGTATGTTTTGTGTATATGTGTTTGGGGTTGCGGGAGGGGGGGGGGGGGGGGGGTGAGGTTGCGGTTTGGGGGAGGAAGATGTGAGTGGGTGGGTTGGTGGATGAGGGCGTGGATATGTGTGTGTTTGTGTGTGTGTGTGTGTTATGTCAGCTTTAACGTTCGGAAGTTTGTAGTTTCACTGCATTTTGCGATATTCAATCGGTTTTCAAACTGGTGTTGTGCAATCTCTCTCTCTCTCTCTCTCTCTCTCTCTCTCCACTTTCCCATCTGTTTTCACACGGTCGTTTATTATGTACATTTTCTTAATTTCGTGGGTAATTTCATTCATAGTAAGGGCGTATATTCGTGGATACCGAATAACTGAATTGGTACACCGGAATTGCAAGCAAGAGAATGATGGATGATATGACTAGAAGGCCGTTTCATCTTTCCACAACACATTCATCTCCATATGTGTCTTTTGTCACCTACTACTCTCTCCCCATCCTTATGTACTTCAATGTTTACAGTGATTATATTCTTTGGGTGCGAATGCTCATTATTTATATATATACTAATGTCCATGATCGAACATTGCATCTGTAAAATTCATGAATTTTGCTCACATTCCACAGCCAGGTTTACGAATCATCTGCGGTAATCAAATTTCTCTTTTATTCTCTCTCTTTTCGACTCTTAATTAAGAGAGAGACAAAGTGCTCCGCTTAGGTTCCTCCTCATTATCACTAATTACCGACTCGAAACAGATACAAATTACCGTCATTCTGTGGCACTGCCATCAATTGTTGTTGTTGTTGTTGTTGTTGCTGTTGTTGCTGTTGTCACCGCCGTTGCTGATGTTGTCGTTCTTGGGTCGACGGGTGCAACTGGTCTGTGACGAAATGAGCCTGAGTTTGACCAATACATTGATTGATGCCTTTTGCCCTCTCTGGTTGACCTGGATGGGATGCTGGGTGCCAGTGAGGTAACGGAAGATATATATATATATATATATATATATATATATATATATATATATATATATATATATATAAATATATATATAGTATATATATATATAATATATATATATATATATATATATCAATTATTTGGGGTGTGTGTGTGTGTGTGTGTGTGTGTGTGTGTGTGTGTGGCTGCCTCGACAGGACTGAATCTGAGGCGTTCATTCTAACTTCTCGATCTTCTTTCTCTCCCAGCAAGGTTGACTCTCTCTCTCTCTCTCTCTCTCTCTCTCTCTCTCTCTCTCGTGCTCCCACAAATTTGTACACGTTGTACTCAATGTGTGACAGTTACCTACAACAAATTTTAGCAACTAGACCATTAATTCTGCCTAATAGCAGCTATTAATGAGTTCATTTACATATTACAGAGATATTTTTAATACGAGCGGTGTAATTAGGGCGCCGTAAATCCCGATAATGATAATGACAGTCATTCCAATAACTCTCTTAATGACGACAAAGACAAAACTAACCCTGATGACAGTATTTGAAGATTGAAAGCTCGAACCAAATACCAGTGGTAATCATCGATAATTATTAGCAGCGTTTTCTAATGATTTTCCATAGACGAACGTTGCGGATCTTATACAATGTAAAATCTATAAACATCATCGCCTATTACGTCAAGTGACGAAAACGGCCAGTTTGAAATTCGGGTACTCTTGGGCTGTATCTTACACAGATCTCCACTCATCTCCAGCCTCTAGTGTCATACTTTTCACCCAAGTGGGTCTAGGTTTTCCAACTCCTCTGTCTTCCACAGGAGCCCCACTAACAATATCAGGTCTATTCTCCCAGGCGAAGGACATGTCCAAGCCAAACACGTCTCCCTTTCATCATTATCTCGTCTACAGACACAGTTGGTTAATTCAATTCAAACTTCACATATCATAAACTTCGGTCAATAACGACACAACTAGTGATTAGTAGTTTCAGAAGGATACAAAAAATATAAAATAACGAATATAAAATAACCGACAACTTCTAAATAGCAAAGGAAAACAGCCTTCCACATAGTAGCGTCCACGTGTGGAGAAGTAAAAATAAGTCGTAAAGGTTCCAGCCTTTTTTATTCCGCACTTTGATCCATTTTTCAGAATGGGATTTTCGTCTCTGAAAGCTTCAGAGGAGTGAGGGGACCTTAGGTTTGCAAAAGTTATAGAATATGAGAGTTCACGCATGAAGAAATCCCTGCTGTAATCGTGATACTTTGATTGTGACGATACATTTTTCTAACGCCGTTTTTGGAGAATTGTTTACCCCGATGCGTTATTCAAAGGCACCGTCACCTCCAGTGACAATGAGAGGAACTTCTGCGGCGAAGGCATCGCATTTGAGGTGTCAGTCTCGTCTGAATTGCAACGTCAGGAGAATTCTCAGGGAATCAACATTTAGGGGAAATATTCGCACTCTCCAGTCTTTCAAAATATGTGAAATGAATTTTTAGTCTTTTCTTAAATATTTACCTCCTCTGTATGATATTACACTCTCGCTGTAATTATACGTGGGAGCAAATCAAATTGCGAAACTTCTTTTGAAAAAACTAATATTTCATTTCTCATCCTAAGAATAATTTGACCTTTGGCCTAGTTTATGTTCAGTGGCTCATTATTGAAGACATCCTAAGGCGCGCAAGAGAAACGTCTGTCATTATTTTCCA
>NC_061088.1:82225587-82235587 GCF_015104395.2 Macrobrachium nipponense
GCCAACAAGAAAGGAAATACTTTAGACCTAGTATTTGTGAACGAGATGAATTATGTTAAAGAAATAATAGTTTATAATGCGAGTATCAGACCATAATGTCATAGAATTAACAGTTCATTCCAAAGCAAGTGCAAAATAGAGTAAGCAAGAAATGAAAAAGTGGGAAGGATATGAAAAATACAACTTCTACAGTAAAAATATAAAATGGTCAGAAATTAATGAAGAATTAAACAAAGATTGGGGATAACATTTTCGTAAGTGATGACATAAGGGTAAATACGGAGATATTATATAAAATATTGGAGATAATAGTGGAAAAATATATACCGAAGAAGAAAAGAAAACTCATTCATGCATACCAAGAGACAGAATCTTGTTCCAGAAAATCAGAAAGTGGAAAAAAGGTCTTGCAAAAGAAAAAAAATGCATGGAAAGTTATAGAACTAAAAAGTAAGATAGAAAATGCAGAAAAAAAGATTATACAATCAAAAGAAAATGAAAAACGGGACTTGGAAGAAAAAACCCTATTAAATATCAAGCAAAACCCCAAAAACTATTATACTCATATGCGAAGAAGATGAATAAAAGAAGAATAGAAATAGGCCCTCTGAGAATTGAAGGGAGATTAACGAATGAAAAAAAAAAGGAATTTGCAACACACTGGCAGAACGATATAAGAGAGAATTCACCCCTAGAATAGATAATGAAGATATGATATAGAAGTAAGGGATGAAAATAGTGAATATTTAGCTGACATAGATATTAATGAAGCTGATATTGTGCAGGCTATTAATGAAATTAAAAATGGAGCTGCTGCAGGGCCTGATGGAATTCCTGCTATTTTGTTAAAGAAAGTAGTTCATTCTATCGCAAAGCCACTTGCAATATTATTAAGACAAAGTGTAGATACAGGCAAGATATATGATGAGCACAAATTAGCGTATATTACCCCTACTTTCAAAGTGGATCAAGACTAGAGGCAAGTAATTATAGGCCTGTGAGTCTAACATCACATATAATGAAAGGTGTATGAAAGGGTAATGAAGAAAAAATATTATGAAACATTTCAATAAAAATAATTTGTTTAATAAACGGACAACATGGTTTCGTACCCGGAAAAAGTACACAAACCCAACTGTTAGTCCACCGTGAAAACATATTCAAAATATGAAAAGCGGAATGAAACAGATGTGGTTTATTTTAGACTTTGCAAAAGCTTTTGATAAAGTAGACCATAATATATTAGCGAAGAAAATTAGAAAACACAATATCGTGGATAAAGTAGGAAGATGGTTAAAAGAATTTTTACACAACACAGAAAACAGATAGTTATTGCAAACGACGAGAAATCGATGAAGCCAAGGTAATATCCGGTGTGCCGCAAGGTACGGTGTTAGCTGCAATACTGTTTGTTATTATGATTGAAGACATAGACAATAATGTTAAGGATTCGGTATAGGTAGTTTCGCAGATGACACAAGAATAAGTAGAGAAATTACTTGTGATGAAGATAGGAACGCTCTACAAAGAGACCTTAACAAAGTATATGATTGGGCAGAGGTAAATAGGATGGTATTTAACTCTGATAAATTTGAATCAATAAATTATGGAGACAGAGAAAGAAAGCTATATGCATATAAGGGACCTAATAATGAGGACCATCACAAATAAGGAAGCAGTTAAAGACCTTTGTGTGATGATGAATAGGAACATGTTATGCAATGATCAAATAGCAACTCTGTTGGCAAAATGTAAAGCAAAAATGGGAATGTTGTTACGGCACTTCAAAACAAGAAAAGCTGAACACATGATTATGCTTTATAAAACATATGTTCGTAGTCCACTTGAATATTGCAATATGATATGGTACCCACACTATCAAAAGGATATTGCACAAATAGAGAGTGTACAAAGGTCCTTTACGCTAGAATAGAAGAAGTTAAGGACCTGAGGACTACTGGGAAAGACTACAATTCTTAAAAATTATATAGTCTGGAAAGGAGAAGAGAACGCTTACATGATAATTCAGGCATGGAAACAGCTAGAAGGAATAGCAGAAAATATCATGGAACTAAAAATATCAGAAAGAGCAAGCAGAGGTAGATTAATAGTGCCCAAAAATTATACCACAGGAAAAAATAAGGAAAGCAACACAACAGGAACATTAATCCACTACGCACCGAGCATCGATAATGCAGCGTCTGTTCAATGCGTTGCCAGCTCATCTGAGGATATAATCCATTGAGTGAGCGTAGATGTTTAAGAATAAGCTCGACAAATATCTAAACTGCATCCCACGACCATCCAAGATTGGAACGATGCAAAATATACCGGAAGATGTACTAGCAACTCTCTGGTAGACATTAGAGGTGCCTCACACTGAGGGGACCTGGGGCAACCCGAACAAGATGTAAGGTCTGTAAGGTCTGTAAGGCTCTCTCTCTCCTCTCTCTCTCTCTCTCTCTCTCTCTCTCTTTTCCGCAATTAAAACTCGAACGTACCTTTCCCCGATAAAGCTACAAATAATTCATTGAGAGAAAACAAAATTGACTTGGTGGCAACTATGAAAGAACACAACGCCAGTACGAAAATCAGAATTGTTCAGTATCGTCTTTCCATCTTTCCTCGCGAATCGGAGGATTGTGAAATTGTTTCGGAAGGAATAAGGTACAGCATGATATAGAGTGAGGTGAGTTCAGACTCCCATTATATTCCGTGGGATCTTTCTATTTCTACTAATTTTCTTAGGGAGTACCTCCGACAGTCTTCCTTGCTCGACAAACTGTGGACCATACTACGATATGTGCAGCTTTCATCAGGGTCTCAGCTGTGTCTTTATTTTTCGTTTGGTTTCTGTGTTTTTTTTTTCGTTCCAAGCTGTTCAGCTTCTCAAACCTTAACGTGTTCCAGTTTCCAACTCTCACATAAGAGGTAAAATCCTTCGGGAAGACCGTTAAACATTAAAACATTAGCAATTGTGGCATGATGTCATTCACATTTACGTTCACCGTCTTCCAGTCAGGGCTTGCCTTCCTCTCTACACCATTTGCCTTTTATGGAAACATTCCGAATGAAGTTTTCTTGGTCCAAGACTCCCCACGGTACGTAACGTCCCTGGAGCAGGAACTTGCCTTCCGGACCGTCTCTCTCATATTAATGCCATTTTTGATGCCGTAGTGGGTCGAGTAGTTATATATGATATATCCGTACGGTACTATTATTTGTAAGCGCTGAAGACTTAGTATTTATTTTAGAAGCTTTGCTCTCTGCAGCAACCTTTTGTGTCTCACTGAAATTGTGGATCAAAGGGAATTTCTAGTTTCGCGTCGAGGTAAAAACGTTAGTTGAATGGTCACCAAAGCTCAAGTGACACGCACTCTCTCTCTCTCTCTCCTCTCTTCTCTCTCTCCTCTCTCTCTCTCTCTCTGAAACAACCAATCAACCGTCGTTTCCACTGCAGGAGGATTTTATTTCTTAATTTCCAAAGTTGGGTTGTGGTCATGTGTCGTTCCGCGTAAAGTATCTGTAATGTCAATGGGATATATATATATATATATATATATATATATATATATATATATATATATATATATATATTTATTTATTTATATTCATAAGAAATAACACTCCGTCATTTCTGTATTTAAATTCGTCATACCAATGGAAGGAGGATGGAGTATCAACTTCCGAAATACTTAACCTTAGAAAAGTCATTTAATTGTTCATCGCAACACAGATAAGTAAGGGCGATATAAATAGAGCACCTGACGTTCTCTCTCTCTCTCTCTCTCTCTCTCTCTCTCTCTCTCTCCTCCCAAGGCATACTCTGATCACATTTACCATCTCGCACGAAAAACACTCTTAAGCCTCGCCCCTTGTCCCAACGAGATTCTAGAGCGTTAGTCAGTTCTCCGAATTACCATAGACAAGTAAGGAAGCATCAAACACAAAATGGTTAAAAGGATCTGCTGAGACACAACTCCTGATGGGAAAAAAGGACTTTGTAAATTAGGAGATAATTCCCTTTTGTATGTCAGTGCCCCCTTATGATTTTCAGGTCGAACCCTTGGGTAGTTTACTCCAGCAGGCACTACGTTAAGCAGGCTTTGGGCCTAATGGGAGAAATATCAGGTCATTAGACAAAAGGGGAAAATAATGGCTCGAGGGGCCTAATGGAAATTTGACTCGGAGCACCATAATGATCGTTAGTTTGGGGCGATAATGCTGAAGCCGGGAGAAGGCTTCCATGGTTATTTAATCAAGTGGTTTATGAATGGAGCCTTAAATTTCTGTTTGGACTTGGATGTTTACTTACAGTCTGATCTAGGAACTCTCGAGAAAGGTGACATATTTAGAAAAGGCCACTGTCGCGGTTTGGGAGGGCATTCTTATAATGTCTGTGGGTCAGGCGGGGGTGGGGGGGGGGGGGATGTGTGTGACAAGGGCTTTAGTAGGAGAGGCTCAGTGACATTGGATCAGATAGATAGATAGATAGATATTTTTATTGACCACAATACAAAATAATATGAATTTTACAAAAGAGTATTTGGTCCAAATTACAAAATTAAGTACAGTAGATTTTGTACAATCTCTTATACAAACTAAATGAATTTCAATTACACATATATTGTACTAAAACTAAATCAAAACCAATTTAACCATACGCCATCAACAAGTTCCTGTAATTACATTTTACACAATATAATAACGTGTTACATTCAATACAAGGAAAGAAGCTTATGTACAATTTTACATACTACATCATAATCGGTTCTGGTTACTAGCAAGTCTAAAGCTGTGGTAACGTTATACGTCTGCCTGATCTGTAACGAAAGTGGACAATTTTCAATGACATGAGTCTCTGTCTGGACCTCACCGCATGAACACTACCTCTCATCCATCGGGCAACGGACCCTACCCCCTGTCCTTCTGTTCCACCGACCTGTCTCAACTGCCAATGAATGAGCACTCAACCGCATTCTTGTCCATGATACACGTTCCATTTCATTAAGTCTTAATTGGTTTGTATAAATGTCATGAACGAATAAATCTGGGTTAACAGTTTTATAGAACACAATCCTATTGGAATTGGAGTTTCTGACCTTTAATTGCAGTTCACATTTTCCTTCCTCAATATCATAAGTATTATCAGAGATAAGGTTTCGTATATACCTCGAAACAGAGTCATTATAGTTCATCAATATTCGCATGGCGTGAATTAAAGGATCATCATCCATATTATTCCTTTCAAGCCACATCTTTTTGAAGAATCTTCTTTGCCTCGATTTTATTAATGCCCTCATCGGCGGAAGTCACAGGGGGTTATAGAGCCAACGAAATGAATGAATGAGTGACATTCCTAATTGCATTTACCGTGCATTTCTATATAAAAAAAAGTCATATATTTTACTGTAGATTGCTGTCACATGAAAGGCATAAGCGTTTTACAATGAACAATTTATTTCAATGGCATTGGAGAGAAAGGCAAGTAAGGTATTACATTCAGTAACTCGAATTGGTAATGTAATTATTTTTGTTAATGGATATTTGCTGTTATACTACGCGTTCCACAGGTAAGGTTCAGGTAACATGATATCACTGATTAGACGATCTTGTACTTTGATCCCACTTCGTGGTGATCAGTCCATAGGGGATAATTCTCTATTGGTTCTCAACGTTTGACAATATTGTGACTATAGTTCTCAGACCCAAGAGGTATATGTCATCAAATAAATGACAGAGAACTAAATCTTTTTCACATGGATTCCAATAACACTTTTTAATACCTTCCTTACACATACGAAAACAGATTTAAATGTATTATTTTACATTGTTCTGACTTATCGCGATGATCAGAAAGTATGTCCCCCCAATACTTGTAAAATTATAATTGTTTCGTATATTCTGCGTTCTTGGCCAACGCTGCACCATATGTGCAGCATTGGCCTGTCTGTCTGTATGGCATCACAAGTACACAAATGCTCCCCCAAGTAAATGTCATGAACTGAGAGAGCTGTGTTGATGTTACAGTATTAATTCTCCCAGATGATTCTTAATTCAAAATGTTACATTTGACTTGACAATTTGATTTTGATAACACTTGTAATGACAATTAACAATATCAAAATACCCTTTTGTAAATTCTTACATTTAAGTTGCTACTTGATACACTCATAAGAAGCGGATAATTTCAATTTTAAGGGCAATAGATTCCATGTGCCAAAATCGACAAATAACTTCTATCCATTGCATGCTGCCTCCAAATTTAATCTGTCCATCCGCCATCCAAATGTTCTCGCCTTCACTGTGACGAAGTGAGTGAATCTGTAATAACACTGAATTCCGCCTGTGGATTTGGTTGGCGTTAAAACCACGTAGACTGCTGTTAAAAGACTTTGCCAAGGAATAGTGTCGTTCTTGTTGGGGGTACTGTTGATTTATCAGCCTGACTGGGCCATCACACGCAGTGGCATATCAATAGAGTATGTAAGTAGGTTTCACCGAACGTAACGCCGTGTTCATTGTTGTCTTTGATGGCAGACATGTTTCCTCGAGGAGAGCTGGTGTCAAACAGTGGTGTCGTGATGAATTATTACAATTATTCCTATTGGTACTATTGACGTTATTATTAAGAGAGCAGCAATAAAGCATTTCCACCCTTTTTTGACGCTGCTTGTTTGGGCTTATATGGTGTGTTACCGAGGTTTCTTGTAAATTCTCTGAATTTATAGACAGATGGGAAGTGGGAACGTTATAGTCTATCATTTTACTGATGATTTGATAGAAACAACAGAAGAACAGTCCGGGGGATTCTGCCAGGACCTGAAATAAAGATAAGAAAAAAAAGTTAGCTCAATCATAGAATCTAACCTGAGAAGCTGTAGTCACTGCAGTTTTAGCCTCAGACCTTTGCAATGTCCAAGTTTTTTTTTTTTTTTTTTTTTTTTTTTGTAACAAACAAAAGGTTACCGTAGGGTCATAGATCAAATATATGACTATCTGTATCTAAATTGACAACCTGTACATTCATTGCAGTTTTAACCTCAGATCTTTGCAATGTCCAAGTTGTTTTTTATTTTGTAACAAACAAAAGGTTACCGTAGGATCATAGATCAAATATATATATGAATATCTGTATCTAACCTGACAAACTGTACATTCACTGCAGTTTTAACCTCAGATCTTTGCAATATCAAGGTTTTCTTATTTTGTAACCGTCAAAAGGTTACCGTAGGATCAAAATCAAATATATGAGTATCTGTGCGTTTTTCCTTGTTTTTTAGGGGTCATTAACTGAGAGTATAATATACTGGAGTTATCTTAAAACTACATAACTTTGAACAAATTCCTCTTAGGATCTATGTCCTATGATCTTTAGTATTAGGGTTTTATGTACAATATACATTGGCATACACCATTGCGTATACAATTTATTCATATACGAAGAAAAAAAGTTCTTTTGCGTCAAAATACATTTTAAATGTTTAGGCTTTTAAAAAAATATAAATAAGTAAATAGAAAATAAAAAAACACAGCTGAGTCAGGTCGGGCCATGACAATTGAGACGATTTCTAATCTAAGAATTCGCTATGGTCAAAATGGCTATTATCTTATACATATCAATTGTTATTTCAAGTGCGGAAAACTTTATGGTTTATCTCATATATCGAACGTAAAAGTAGCGCACTTGTGGAACCTCATTGGGAACACTTTCAAAACCGTGCAGTACCACCCTCACAAATTGAGTAAAATACGCATTGTTGTACACCATTATACAAACAATTTATAGAGACCATGTTATATATTAATAGTAACCGAAGCTATTTTTAGAAAATGCCCATTAGAAAACTTAAAAGACAAATTTCGGGGGGATAATGCATTTTCAGGGTTTTAACCTCAACCTTTGTCGAATCATATGTGCTATACAAATACCACAATGTATACATCGATACATATCATTAGAAAGGTAATTCAATCTATTTTAATTTCGTATAAAATAATGTTTCAGATAAAATGCATTGTTTAGTGATGTATCGCGAAAATGTAAAATAAATCGCAATTTAGGGGCGGTCTTTGCCCCCCTAAAGATTTTGCTAAGAGGACCCAGACGTTAGTATTTGGGAAGGGGGGGAGGGGGGGGGGCTAATACCAGAACACATCGGTTAAGGAATTATTTGGTTAAAAAAAATTTTCCCAGTTCGACCTTTAGATTCTCTTCCTAGATGGAGATTAATTGGGAACCCTTTTCGAGCCATACATCTTCACAAATTAAGATATATATTATTATACACCATTATATAGAAATTTTTATATTTCAGTAGTGCAGCGAAAATGTTTTCAGAAAATGCCTATTTAAGTAGTTAAAAGACGAAATTCTAAAAAAAAAAAAAAGCATTTTCAGGGTTTTAATATCAACCATTGTTGAATGATAGGTACTATACTAACAAAGCAAAATATACATGATTATATACATGCATATATATATATATATATATATATATATATATATATATATATATATATACTATATATATATTATTTAGAAAGGTAATTTTATCTACTTTCATTTCGTATATAATAATGTTCTCGATGAAATACATAATTTTGAAGTATAACGCGAAAATGTAAAATAATCGTGATTTTTGGGGTGGTTTTGCCCCCCTAATTATTTTGCCAGGGGCCCCGGGCGTTAGGAACTTTTTGGGGGTGTAATACTAGGGATCTATCAGAACACATTGGTGAAGGAATTATTTGGTCACAAATTTTTTTCCGGTTCAGCCAGTTCTGATGCTACAATTTCCTTACGGTACAGCATGATATTTCGTCTATTTTTAGTACTCATGGTATTAGATTCTCTGGAAGCTTGATTTCCACATAACCATGAGCAAATATTCTTCGTAACTTTAAGGGTCAAATGTTCCTGTAGCAATAAATTACACTGATAATCCATTTCCTTTATTATATTTGTTATTGAGATATGTTAGAAATGCGTGGGTCACCTTCACCATTTTTGAGTGTCTTTGAAGACTTGTAATATAGCATTTATGCAAAGTGTAAAGAGGCATTAAATAAACTATCATTTTGAGTATTATCACAGTAAAGCTAATGGTTGATAACACATAATGATATGAAATTGAGATCGGTGGCATCTTAAGGTATATAATAGCTTTTGATATTCTACCATTTTTGAGTGTCTTTGAAGACTTGTAATATAGCATTTATGCAAAGTGTAAAGAGGCATTAAATAACATCATTTGATATATCACAGTAAAAGCTAATGGTTGATAACACATAATGATATGAAATTGAGATCGGTGGCATCTTAAGGTATATAATAGCTTTTGATATTCTGATCATTCAATTCACCACCGATGGTCCTAAAAGCCTACCTGAAACTCCTACCATTATAGCTGCTTGTGTTGCGTGAGAATACCGTGGGACTTTTTTTTTATCAAATTACATATGACATAAAAAATGGTAGCGTGTAATTAAAAGAATCCATGCCCATAAGCGTTGCCTACAATGTATACTATAGTGTTGCAAGGTAAAAATATAGAAACTTTAAGGAAGACATCCGTTCACATGTTTCTTTCCCTAACATATTCCCTTTCTTTTCATCACCGTCATCACTTTCGATCTATTTCCTGCCTCCAATTTCTCTAATGTGAACAGCATCTACCCACACGGGCTTCATATCAGGTAGTTCTATGGAGGACACAAATTCACGCAGCGATAGTTTAGTTTCTTCATCAGCCGTCGTTCTCATGCTGCCTTTGAAGAGGGTTATGTGAGGAGCATAAGGCCTCTTGTCAGTGCAGGGTATGCCGTGCTTCTCAAAGGTATCTACTACCTTTGATCTGAGGTCGAGGAGATCCTGACTTCTCTCGATTTCGACGTACAGAAATTTGCCGCTGAAGTGTCCGAGGCTGAGGAAATTCGCTTGGAAGCTGGGTCTCTGCGAAATGATAACAGTGATAATTATTAGGCATCAAGGAATTAT
>NC_061088.1:82245587-82253087 GCF_015104395.2 Macrobrachium nipponense
GTCTCAGGAATATAGTACTAACTTTCTATATTTTGGCGTTTTTATGGGTTCTTTTCATTTGATGGAATTCTGTTATGACAGAACACATTTTTACCAGTCATATATATATATATATATATATATATATATATATATATATATATATTATATATATATATATATATATATATATATATATATTATGTGTGTATGTAATATTTGAATGGTACTAGACCACCATTATGAACGAAGTGAAAAAGACTCTTAAGGACTGATAGATTTCATATACTCCGTCGTCCAGCGTTTTTCTGTAAAAACCCCATGTGTTTTCTTCTTCTTCAACCATATATGACTCTGATGTCTTTATTTTATTTTTCTCCTCTTTTGAATTTGGAAGGGTCTGCTGGTAAGTTAGACATATTCTGGTTTCTTAACATACTACAAAATCGTGATTAATCAAGAGCTATGACGGCAGTATCGCACAACAACTTTTTTTTTTTCTGTTCAACTTCAATACTAGTTCACGGAAAATTTCATGGCAATCAATTTTAATACAACTAAAATCTCAAATTTCAGTTTGAAGCGTTGTATAGATCTGCTAGGATTTTTTGGGAGAATGTGTAAGAAATATATTTTTTAAGAAAATGTATAATTTTTATTTAGAGAGAAATGTGTAAGAATATTTTTGTTCTAAATTTGTAAGCTTTTAAAACCAGTTCAAGATCAAACTCCATGCAAACTATGTTAATGCAATTAGTACCTAAAATTGACCCCTATGCCCTTGTCCATATTGCGGCGAGATTGAGATGGGATGTTCGTTGTATCCTTCACACGAGTGGTTTCCCCAAGCACCCCTGCCAAAAATCACTTCACCTCGAACGAACATTTCGACAAAACCTGTGGTGCAATTCGGGTTTTACCCGTACATAAAGATCTTCCGCGATCTCACTCATGCATGTCCATCCGTACATACAGTTATACGTGTACTGAGGTCACGGAAAATGCTTATGTACATGTGACATTTTTTTTTATTCTATATACAAAATCGCGCGCAGACAGACAGTTACACACACACACACACACACACACACACACACACACACACACACACACACACACACTTTTGTATAAAATAAAAAAAATCACATGCACATATGCATTTTCCGTGACCTCAGTACACGTATGCATGTATATACGCGAGTTTCTTCGAAAAGTTTGTTCGCGGTGAAGTGATATTTGGCAGCGGTGCTGGGGGAACCATTCGTGTGAAGGAAACGGCTAACATACCTTTTAAATCTCAACCAATATGAACAAGGGTTTGTTTTTGAACTGCTTTTAATGCTTACACACATAAAAAAAATTCTTACACATTTAAAAAAAAAAAAAAAATTTACATTTAAAAAAAATATTTCTTGCCAATTATCCCAAAAAATCTTAGCAGATCTTTTCAGCGTTTTAAACTGACATTGCTAATAACTATATTACATGAACATTCGCTGTTGTCTCAGGTAAAGAACACTTTTTTTTACACCAAAAATGGCACATATGCCCATTATACATACAAATCGTGAAAATGCCTGGTCTAGATTCCACGGATTCAATTAGGTAAGCGAAGCATCATTCAATTTCAAATTAACGAATAAAAATGATGAAATTGGGTGAGGAGAAAGACGATTTTACCGTGAGTATTAGCGCGCGCGAGAGAGAAAGAGAGAGAGAGAGAGAGAGAGAGAAGACGTGATCCAACAATATATATATGTGTGTGTGTGTGTGTGCATGTGTGCATCTGCATAGAATTAGGAAAAAAATATTACACATGCATTTTCCGTGACCTCATTTATACACGTACGTACGTAAATACATACATACTTTTATATATATATATATATATATATATATATATATATATATATATATGTACATACTTACATACATAGACACACGCACACACATATATATGTATTTATTCATGTATATGAAGTTGTGTTCTGTACTTGCGAAACGGCGTGGTAAAATGTGGTAAAATGCTGCACCCTCTATGATATATACATATTTATATACACATATACACTTACACTTACACGTGTACACACACATATATATATGTGTGTGTTTGTGTGCGATCGTATAGAATAAGAGAAAAAAAAGACTATGTATTATCATGATAATTAAGCTTTAGTTATCTCAGCCAAGTAAAACCGGGGTAATTTATTTATTCAGAGAAACTCGCAAAGAAAATTCTCTGTAATGAAAACCAACCGAACACACCCAGATTCCTAATATTCCGAAGGATGAGTAATCAGGGAATGCTACGAGGAATTCCTCACGGCGGTGGATGTCGTTACTGTATATTCTTGGCTGCCGTCTTTCTTAACGTTTGCCCCCCTCGGAAGTAACATGACTCCTTGTTGCTTCACGGCTCTTTCTCTCTCTCTCTCTCTCTCTCTCTCTCTCTCTCTCTCTCTCTCTCTCGCCAATCCTCACAGTAAAATGGTTTTTTCTCCCACCCAATTTCATCACTTTTATTCGTGAATTTGAAATTGAATGACGCTTCGCTTAACTAATTGAATCCGTGGAATCTAGACCAGGCATTTTCACGATTTGTATGTATAATGGGCATATGTGCCATTTTTGGTGTAAAAAAGGGGGTTCTTCACCTGAAGACAGCGACGATTATTCATGTAATATAGTTATCAAGGATTTTAGTTTAAAGGGTTGAATAGATCTGCTAAAAAAATGTTTTAGAAAAACGTATGAGAAACATTTTTTATTTAGAAAAATGTGTAAAAAAATTTTTGGAAAAATTTGCAAGTCATTTTTTCTTTAGAAAAATGTTTAAGACATTTTTTTTTTTAGAAAAATGTAAGATATTTCTTTTAGAAACGTAAGATATTTCTTTTAAAAAAATGTGTAAGATTTTTTTTTTTAGAAAAATGTACATATATTTTTCTTAGAAAAATTAGTTTTAAAAATTTATTTTTTAATAAATGTGTGTAAGCATTTTTTAAATTAAAAGATTACGCAGAAATGGAAGTTACGCATGCGTAAATCCAATTCATAATATAAACGTAATTGGTCTTGAATATGAACGCATCAGTTATTAGGCCCAAGTATGAAGCAAATGTCTTCTCTGAATTTCTTCCGTTAATGAAATCCCTTCCAGGAATGAGACCAGATTAATCCCAGAAGAAGAGGGAGAGAGAGAAAAAAAAATATATTAATGATATTACGTCTAAGGTCTTCTGAACTGGAACAAAATTATTTTACGTCGGTTTCCAGAGTGAAAAAATGTGATCTCTTGTAGTGGCAGATGATCACTTGTCTAATCTCCCGTAGGTTGGGTGTCTGTGATGAATGAGAAGTGCTTGCTTATATCTGTCAGAATTTTTATTTGCTTCCTTGATTGGATCGAAAATTTCTGAGACATCGTGAGTACCTCTCTCTCTCTCTCTCTCTCTCTCTCTCTCTCTCATTATTATTATTATCATCATCGACCCCTAAATTTAGATGCTGTATATCATTCTTCCTCAATCATTCGTGTTCATTTTATCCTAATTTTACTCACCCAGAACATGAATGAAATAAGATGCTTCTTCAGAGAGAGAGAGAGAGAGAGAGAGAGAGAGAGAGAGAGAGAGAGAGAGATTAGCATAGTTTCTGCTTTATCTCCTCAGATTTAATAAGATCTAAATGAATATGATAACATAATACGGTAGGCAATAAAACATACGTTTGTGTGAACTTTTCGTTCGTGTTATTCAGAGAATATACTGATATATTGTGTTGATAAAATGTGGCCAAACTATTTTTCTGGATCATTATTAGTCGATAAGATTAATCTACAAAACGCCTGAGCAGTGATTGTCGAATGAAGAGATACCAGATAATTTAGGGGCGATATTGTGGGCCATTTCTGTAGCTAACCCAATCTAACTAGCTCATGGCGACCAGGCTGTCAAAATGAACGTCAAAATTCTGTTTCTAGAGAGAGGATTCGTTATTTCTCCATTGTGATGAGAACTTACACACCTAAAATGATTTCTTAGGGAGATGCAGTACCACGCAGAGAATGGTGTTTATGTTCTTATTAGTTGTAAACGCATAACATCATTCATAACTAACTAATAACTCAATAATGCTTTGTGACCTATATCTTGAGGTCATGATCCAGATGGTGAGGTGTTTAAAGATACTGTTTAAAGGTTTTTTTTACATATATTCCTCATTAAGTAAATTATCAGAATAATGGTTATTAAACTTGTGGGCGCTTTACAGTGTTTGACTTTTGCTCAAATGAGAGAACATTCAAGCCCCAAAGATAATGTAAAAATGTAATAATTTGCACCTTTACTTAAAATGGGGCTCTATACTTTACAGTGATTTAAGGTCGCACGAATATTATCACAGAAAGCTAATCATTTTTCCTAGTTGATAATTTTATTGATTACTGGATAGTTCTATCCCGACCCCAACAAAGCCACTGCTAAGTAGGTAGAAAGAAGTTGCAAGAGCAAAACAATATAGTTATCTTAGGTACAATTAGTCGGTTCCTAGAATCACGATGCCAGTTTTCATTGAGGTCAATTTCTACCAATTCCACCTTCTAGAACTCGAGATTCGTCGCATCAAAATTTTATCCTCCTTTCACAGAAAGCTGCTGTGTGTAAAAAAAAATTTTTCTAACGCAGTGTCCATTCAGACTCTTCTTCCTTCTGGACGAGAATTATTTGATATTTCGCATTCGTCTGAAGTTGTTTCAAAATAGCACAAAACGAAAATAGCAGCGTGATAAAAAAAAAGGGTGTTATATATAGAATTTTTTTTTTAACATTCCAAATATAGAAGATAACTGAATGGCTCAGGCTGAAAGCTCCTATCCCAAGCCTGAATACAACCTTGCTCTTAAAGCCTTTCACAACAACTTTCCCCCCCCCCCCCCCGGCCCCCAACTCCCCGCCCCACTCCCTACCCCCGAGTCCTTCAACACTGCCTGGACTGGCGTCAGTTACCTAAATAAATATACTTAACAAGGACGTTAGCCCTATCCTATTGACGCCTTTTTGTCACCCGTTTAAAATATACCGTCACCCACACAGATATACAATAAAAAACATATACATACACACACATATATATGTATATATATAGTGTATATATATATATTAATATATATATATATAGATATATATATATCATATATATGTATATATATATATACATATACATATACATGATTATTGGGTGAGTTTGATCAACAGGGAAGTGAAAACAATATATTGGAAAATAGACTTAGCAAAACTGAGATATTTATTTAGGGAACTGGTTAACTTCTTTGTAGACTTTTAACTAATTGAATATCATTTGAAAGCAGTTTAAAAGGACTTTTATTGATAAGTCAGAGGATTGCAAAGAGTACCAGCTCATAAGACAGACTTGGCTCAGTGACCTCATGAGGTAAGTAATGTAATCGTATTATCAGCGGTTCCTGTCCAGTTGCCAAATATAATTAAGACTATTTTTTATATAAATTGGAAATGTAGCGGTAACGATTTTCCCATTTTCCTTGACTCGAAGATTGCTCTGGGTGTTACGAGGTGAACTCGGAGTCACTGGTCTGTTATTGCCGTTTTCTATGACAGGCTCATTGACTGATGACTCATTCACCACGGTGGAGCTCCGTCAGCCTGATTACGCCGTTTCGTGGTAACATTGATAATTTATCACCACTGGCCCCCGTAGCGCTTATCGCTTTAAAATCTATCAGTATAATGATATTATATATATATATTTATTCTATATATATATATATATATATAAAATATATATCTATTGTATAGAAAATCTTATCGCCACCATAATGTTCATATACTACTGTACAGTTTTTATAAATTCCACTTAGGGAGGTGAGTGAAAACCGGGAGTTGTAACAAGTACTCTCGTAGTCTATTCTACATTTTCAATTTCAGACTGAGTACAGAGGTAGTTGACAGAGCTTTATATGCAAAATGAGAAATACATATTCTTCCTAGACTACCAATACAAATGGAAAGATTCCTTAAAGCACAGCGATGAAATTATGTAGAGGCGAAAGACATAAGATTGGAAAACTTATCAGCTCAACCTTAAGCACGTTGAAATCCTGCTGCGGTTCATGGACTGAAATGTATTTTATTAAACCAAAAAATAAAAACAAGGAAGTTCATAGTAAAATACGGATGAAAATAACAGGTAAACAAAGATGAACATGTGCTTGTGCGTGTGTGTGTGTGTGTGTGTGTGTGTGTATATATATATATAATATAAGATATATATATATAATATATATATATATATATAGTATATATAATATATATATATATATATGATATTCGCTTAGATCAAATGTCAAGTGAGACAAGTGTGCTTGGCACTTCAGTTCAGTTAGCATCATCACGGCCTCTTTCAAAAGGAGATGTTGCTCTAACTGTTCATCAGTCATTTTGGCCTTGTTCCCTCGAACATTGTTTCGCTTTTTGTTCCTAGGTTAAACTGAACTTCTTCGGGCTGCCCTGTGAGCAAGAGCTCCAGCTGGCATGAGGCCAGCTTAATGTAAAACAACAATAACGAGCTGAACTTGTGCCACCTTGGGCTTTGGCTCATACGAGCACCCCATAATAAATTGTGCAGACAACCTCACCCTTTACACAGTTAAGAAGGGGATATTTAAAGAGTTGTTGGTCCTTGACATACCTATAACTGTGACGTTTTCCGGAAAGAGTAGCATGCACTAACAAATTACATTGATACATTAACCTTAGGAGATTGCACAAAATTCCCTAATGGAATGAAGCTTACGGAGGCAGCTGACCAATGTAGCTTACAATGATTGTGTGATTCGTGAATGAGCATTGTAGCGAGTTTAGAAAACCATGTTTCCAGCTCCTTTGTTCAGAGGATAAAAAAGATGAGATTGTATTGATGTCTGGTCAGCAGGACAATGGTCTAACAATAGCAGAATATAGTCTCTAGCATTTAATCACTTCCTCTCTGAAGATATGGGAAGCCATTTAAACAAGAAAAAGCTTTGATTAACACTACAAGTACTTTTTTCTACTTCTTTCGTTTGAAACATATTAGTTTGAACATGAAAGAGAACAGAGTTTAACGTCAAACTTGATCGTAATATTGAGTAGAACAATGGAGGAGTGTGATATTTATCTATGAGCTAAAAGGGGTCGAGTATTTTACGTATGTATACTGTTAATTAAACACCCGTGCTTATTTTTCACCAGTCCATTTTATAATTCTTTGGTAGTAAATGGTTGGCACTGAAAACCTATCCAGCCCTTGTCACTTTAATTAAATTTGTTCCATACTTGTTTAATTTTCTTTGAGGCCAAGTAAGCTTATTACTTTGATGAAACTGGTAAAGGAAGTGCATTTCTAAAGTAATGAAATCACCATCTATTCCCGCTGTGTGTGTTGGCTCTTGATTGAGTGTAAAAATGAATCAGGAACTGATTGAAATATCTACTAAAATAT
>NC_061088.1:82258087-82313087 GCF_015104395.2 Macrobrachium nipponense
GTAATGCAATAATACAAAATACATGTCCTGGATTCAGTTTATTCAGTGTAAGAACAATATAAGAACAATATAACGAAATAAGAACACTGAAACAATAGAACTTGCTTTCAGCTATCTGAAAAAAAAAATGTTACAACAAAAAATCGTGTAAACTAAAATAATACTTAGAGGTAACAAGAATAAACTGAACCCTGAATATGTATTAATATTATTGCAATACTTGTACCTCTATTGTTGGTACTTTTTCGTAGGGGTAACAAGACTTTCGGACCACCCTGTATGTATTATGTAAGTTACATATGGACCACCCTGTATGTATTATGTAAGTTACATATATTATGTAAACAAGTTTTGGAATTACCGTAACCATGTTGTTACCTTATGATATGTATATATTGCGTAATATCATCGCAGTTCTTATGTATTATTATGTTATAAATTGCGTGTGATCATCCCAATTCTCAGTTTACAAACTGGAACAGGCTGGAAATTTGGAACGGCGACCCGAGAGAGACACTGCCTTAGTCTTTCCTTGTGTTGAAAACCTCTGTATAATCCGAAGTCTCCTTTGAAAAGAGTAATGTGGGGGTTGAAGGGTCTCTTGTCCGTGCACACCATCCCTCGCTCCTCGAATCGCGTGATGACGGCATCCCGAAGTTGCAAAAGGAGTTCGCTTTGCTCAACGTGGACGTAGACGACCCTGCTTTGGAAGTGGCCCAAGCCACCAAGTTGAAATTGGAATTCGGGCACCTATATGGATTTCATGTAACATTGCGTTAATTTTCTAGTGGATATTTGTGTACATACATGCGTAATTATTCATGCACATGCCTTATACGTGCTGCTTGTATTTATATCAGAGTTGCACAGCTATCTGAATTAAATAGTCAAATAGAACATTATGAAAAATACGCATTGCAAGATGATTTCGAGTGAATTACAAAATAAAACTTATTACGTTGAAAATGTAAGCAATGGTAATTATACACTTAATAAAAGTGATTAGATATTTAATTATAGAATCTTACTGGATAAAATTATGAGGACTTTGAATTCTATTTAATTGAAAACTGATTAATGAGACTATCGGAGTGCTTTCATTATTTTGCTCAGGAAGCCTGTTTTGGGCTGTCAGTGCAAAAAGATTGTTAACAACATTACAATGGACAGCATATTGCCTTCATAAAAGGGTTAATAACTTCCTCCTCACCTGCGACATGATGTTTTCGAGCAAATTCGTAGTCATTGAGTGGCTATCTGGCGTGTAATTAGGCATTTCTGGAACGAAAGAGTTTTTTCATTGCTTAAAAGAAATTTTTAAGTTTTGGGATTAGTTCTCTTGTCATTGGGTGCATTTTTAACTTGTGAAGATTGGCAACTTCATTGAAAGTTTTCTGTTTGCTTTCTTCAGTTCTTCACGCACCAGTAAACAGTGGAATCACTATTGCTTGGAAATTACACTGTGCCTTATATATCATTAGGTGCTGTGGAGTTGGATGGATATGTGAATGCAAAAGAGTATTTTACATCTGAATGCATAAGAGTACTTTTATGCTTAAAGCATAGTTGACAAATCTCTCATAATCACGAAATGGTATGGCTTTAAAATCACATTATGACTTTAGATAATATAACTGGAAATATTTTTCTCATAAAAAAAAAGGAGCCATAATTTGTTACCAACGCTGCTAAAGTTAGTTTCCGCGACGCATATTCGGCATAGGGCATTTATTATAGGTCAGCGCCACTTTACTGTCTTTATCCTTAACCAACATCTTCTTAATTAAAGAACCATTGTGCTCAAAATGCTTTGACAAGAGGGCATTATGGGAAACCAAGGTGGAAACAAGGTTAGATGTATGGAGATGCCCTGACCAGGATTACATAAAGCCACCAATGAACATTCTTTTGAAATATTAGCCTCCCGTTGGTGTCTGTTGCAAACAGAATTTTGTTGTGAATCAAGTTTTTTTTTTTTTTAATTAACATTTAGGTAACTGATTGATATTTGAGCAAGTTGTAAGGATTAAGAAAAAACTACTGTAAAGCTAGCAGCTCCTTGGCTCCTTGGGCGGAAACAGTACAGTAATTGACAATACACAAGGAATTAATGTTACCAGTCAAATTTAGATGACTAAACAGATGCTGCTCTGCGCTGCTATTTTATACCCATATATCCTCTAGTGATCTTAGAATGTATGACAGACTATACCCAGGACCAAGGACTTAGACCTTGCCCAGGACCACTGTGAATAACTTACCACGACTGAGATCGAAGACCGCGATGGTCAAGTGTTTTCCAGATACCGGGCTTAGGTTTAAGATCTGGGTGTCATCCCACATGGCCGACTGGAGGTCGGAGAGGTCACTCTTCACCTGGTCTGGAATAGGCAGGTAGACGTAATGGGTCGGTTGCCTGGAAAAGAAAGTCATCATTATTCACTGTCGTAATTTTTTTTCAGCTTGTATATTGGGATGTATCTATGTTTTTGTAAGTGTCATAAAGTTTCGGTTCGTTAGCATAATTAGAATATGATTTAATAAGGTAATTAGAAAATGATTTAATAAAGTATATCCACCATTGTAGGATTCTTATATGCCTGTCACATATAGTCTTTTGTCTTGAACTTTGTTTTATATTGGTGAAAAAGCAGTTTTTTTTCTGGCTATGTACCTTCTGGGTTGCCTTACGCCATGACTTCTGAAGTTCGCATATGACTGGTTGAACGACTTGTAAGCCATTGCAGATGTCTGGAAAAAAAAAACATATTTTAGTCAAAGTGAGATGGAAAGGGCTAAAATGAGTGAAAAACTTATCTACTTCACTTCTTGAATTGCTGAACTATTTGCATTTCCATTGCACAGTTTTAGTTGTTATGGTCTGGGAGCATAAGGTGCCACCAGGTATATCGTTGGAAACCAATAACTGGTAGCCTTATATTCCAAAACGTCTGATTTATACAACTAAGCCCTGTAAGGGGGTAGAGCTGTCACTGCAGGGTTGGATCAAATACCGATTTGTAGAGAGGGGGAGGGGGTGTCACTGCAGGGTTGGATCAAATACTGACTTTTTAGGGGGGTAGTGGTGTCATTGCAGGGTTGGATCAAATACTGATTTTTAAATGTCAAATACATATACTTTTGCTCATATTTCCAAAAATACCAATACTTTTACTCCTAAATCTAAAAATACAAATACAAGAACAGATTCCAAAAATGCAAGTACTTCTATTCCAGATTAAAAAATACAAAAATAAAATCCTGAAATTGTATAAAAAATATAGATTCTTTTTCCCCACAAAAGTTTACATATTATACTTGTATTTTATCATCTTTAATTCCCGGAAGGTTTCCGGGCTCTAGAGTATTGCTCGGTCAGGAGAGTAAAAATTGCCGGCCTTGCTGACCACCCTATCAGATGGTGTTGATGATGCACAGCAACCTAGAATATTCTTGGAAAAATGCTAAAAGCTTTGTGTCACGCCAGTACCGCAGTGGGGTGACGTCAATAGGCAGAACACCTTCCCTTAGGTAGCTAGGTGGAGGCATGCGAATTTGATGACGATTTTGCTGCGAAATCAATAGTTGTGGAGTTAGGTTATTGATACACTGACCCCAAGGTCATTGGTACAGGTTATTGATATACTGACCCCAAGGTCATTGGTACACTGACCGCATAGCTATGTATTTCCAGCGAAAATGTACGTCAAATTAGTTAAATATGCGTGAATGTACGGCAGAGAAACCATTATTCGTATACCGTGATTTCAGTTCCATTACAAAGCATTAACGTAACTCTGTTCTGCTTTCTGTTTTGGGGTTGGGGACCTTAGGCCATTAACCCCAATTCCAAGAAGTGGGGTTTTCGACACATAGCATCAAATTCTAGAAAATAAACAATACTAGGCACAAATGAATAAAAGTTTCTTTATTACAAATGTAATTACTCAAATACACGTTCACAAACACAGCTCGGCACTGGGAATTGGAAAACGCTCACGATAGGCGTAAGAACACAACCCACAATGTTCTAACTGGTCACGGGAAAGAATTCATTAGGGAAATTTTTGGAGATAAAAAGGGATTTATTTTAATAAAATTAATTTTAAACGTCTATACTCATTTCAAAGTAGTGTTTCAGGTATTCGGATTAATGCGTTTCAAACGCTCTTCTAAGCGAATGTGCTTGATATTTTGAGCCAACGGCACATGGAGAGGGAAAGTAAGGAACTAGGAAAATTCTAGCGAGGCGTAAAATTGGATTCATTATCTAAGTTATTTATTATTAGCGAATAGTGTTTAATGGATTCAAAATAACGAGAGTGAACAGCTCTTTTAAAATGCGTAGGTTACGATGTCACATCGTCTAGCGGCAACTTGTAAATTAATAACGGGTTGTTTCGTACTTGTGGCAACCCCGTCTCGATTGATGCACATTCTCTGGAATTGCTTTCTTCTTCACAATGCTGACTGCGCTAACTAGGAAATAATCAAGTCCACATTCTCCAAAATAATCAAAGGGCTTCACGGAATAACATATGCTTAAAAATTACAGCTCACCCTTCACTTCCAGGCAGCGGCAGTTGCTAGTATGCAGTACACCTGGCGCAGTACTGTAGTCAATCTGCCAGCGAGGCTGCAAGCCAGCGAGAGGGCTGGAACTAGAAGCGGGACGGGTGAGACATGATAAATACGCGTCTTATATTCGTACGACTATACGATTGGGGCCGGGACCGGGACGGCAGTCGGATCGTACTTAATATAGTATCTATCACGTAATGCACGTATCATCCCTGACGCGTATCAATTAGATATCCGTCTCTCAGGGTCTTAAGACATTGTTCTCTTTCTCTCTCTCTCTCTCCAAGTCTGCATATACTACCTTTGTCAATGGTTTTGTCTCTTGGATCATACAAATACAAAATAAGTTTATCCTGGATGGCAAATACAAATACATTAAAATTGCACCCCTGGCCATCAGTGCACCTCATGCGGTGCACTTTATGCATTCACTACTCAAGGTCCTTTGCAACGTCCCTTGGCCCCTACCAGCAACCCCAGTCGTTCATTTCACTGTACCTCCGTTCATATTCCATCTTACATTCCACCCCACAACAGTTGATTCATAATGTAACTCACCTTTTAAGCTTTTTTTACTGTAAATTTACCGTTTAAATGCTGAATGACCTCTTAGGTCCCAGCTATTGGCCTTGTGCTTGAATTGTGTATTCTATTTTGGTTTATACAACTAAGCTTTAAAAATGAATTCTCACAAAACGATAAATTTTACTTATCTCACAGCAAGTGGACTAATGTTGTAAATTGGAAAAGGCTTAAGTAGAGAGAGAGAGAGAGGGAGAGAGAGAGAGAGCATTAGAATCTTGTAATATGATAATTATGTATCTTTACAGTGAGATTGATCTTTCGTCAGGAATTCATGATGGCTTGTCGGGGTTCCTCATTTTCATATGAGGAAACAAATTAATTTCTTCAATCAAGCGTAATAAAAAAAGTACAAAAATTCTTCAACCAAACGTAAAAAAATACATTCTTCAACCTAACGTAAAAAAGTAAAAATTTCTTCAACTGAACTTATAAAAAGAAAAAAAGTACACAAATTCTTCGACTAAACAAAAACAAAAGTGTAAAAATTCTTCAACCAAACGTAAAAAAAAGTCCAAAAATTCAATCAAACGTACAATAACAAATTCCAAAAATTCAACCAAACGTAATAAAAAAAAAAATAGTAAAAAAAACTCTTGCCTAAGTTAGAATTTTGATGGAAAATCATTAGATATATGGACGTCACGGAGAGGTAAAAATAGTCAAGACATATAGCAAAATGTCTAGTGAGTTAGCAAGCCAAAGACTGTCGTAAGATTTACGGTGTAATTGTTATTTGAACCTGTATTTTACGCGGAATGCGCTCGAAGGGGTTTGGTGTTTTCTTATCACTTTTCCTTTCTCGCGACGTCTCGCTTATTTTAAAGACGCTTATTAACCAATTTTAGCTGATCGAGAGAATTTAAATACACCACCCTCCATTTTATTATTTTTTTTCCTCGTCGTGTTATCGACACACTTCCAACTGGTCCATTTTTTTTTATATTACTTTGAAAACTAGCTAACTGAATATACCTGTCATGAGCAAATACTGATTTCTTAACGTAAGAGTCGCTATTCAATTGTTTTAACCGAATTTTTTTTTTATTTGATAAGGGGGTAAATGCAATCGTATTTCATGAAGGATAAGATATGCCCGTATTGGTTTGGGATTGCTCATCAGTTGAAAGATTAAGAAGGGATATATATATATATATATATATATATATATTATATATATATATATATCTATATATATAATGTATGTATATAGTACATGCACACAAGCATACACAACCATTTATTGTAGCCTTTCTAAACCCAGTTTTAAGCGAATATCATTCATTTTCCTTGAAGGTAAGCATGCGAGGCATCTTAGCAGAATAGCAGTACTGTATACCGTAAACTATAAAGAAATAATATATCTGTCTGTTGATGTGAATGTACACTGGACGACGCGACGATAGAGAGAGTAAAAAAAATTTTGACAAAGTACAGCTCCAAGGACTCTAGTGTCATTTATTGCATCGATTGTTTCTTTTATTTATAGAAGTAAGTCAGACAATAATTTTTACCACTACTTAGTGTTTTACTTTGATTAACGTTAAAGTACGGCATGAGTGCATTAATACTGACCGTCATAATATGTAGATTCAGTATGGTGAAAATGATCGTTAAATGAAGTTATTTATATATGATGTGCCAACACATTATTATTCCACGGTTATAGGTTCATGACAATACAACTTGAATTATATATATATATATATATATATATATATAATATATATATATATATATATATATATTATATAATAATTTAAGTTTTGTTTATTGCCTAATTAATGTTAGCACATTTGCAGCCCTGCCAGCACTCTTCTTCATAATTGTAGAATTTTTGTTTTGTAGCCTTCTTCTAGGTGTACATTAATGTTATTGGCAATATTTTCAATATCCATAAAATTGGTCAGCCTTGAGAATTAAGCAAAAAAAAAATGTATTTAGAAATATTCGCAATGCTTGCTTAAGCTATCTTGGAACGATGAAAAAAAAACTCCCACCATCAACAGAAAGTAAAAATAAGTTCAGAATTTACTGACGCCAGATGCATGATCACAAGATTTTCACGAATAACTTTCCCATTAAGTGCTAAGTATTCTATCGTCCACTCACAACCACTTGATCCATTCGAATTCCTTAGAAAATGTGTGAAAGTAACTGTCGAGATCCTTACCTCGGTCATCAAAAATTCGGTGCCCTGATCACAAAGCGGGTTCAGTATGGACACTTGGTTCCAGAACGGTGCTCACAGGTCTACTAAATGAAGCTGGATATGGAAATATGTTTGCTTTGACGGAGGATTAGTGATAACCCTCCCCCATTTACTCATTTTCCCAAAGCTCGTCTGTGGTTGGTGGGCTGGGTTTGAGATTGTCTGTGATTGGTGAATTGGGTCAAGGTCACGAGAGATAAATACCCGTTGGTTTTGACGTCATTCACACCGGCGCTGCGATAAGTTCACTGTGCAATAAAAATAATGCAGTGTGGCTTTGTTGTGTTTTAACATAGAAATGTAATACTAAAGAATTGATTTTGAAGGATATAGTAAACATCACACACACAGATATATATATATATATATATTATATATATATATATATATATATATATATAATATGTATTATATATGTGTGTATGGTATATATATATATATAATATATCTATATTATAATAATATATATCTACTATATATATATATATATATATAGATATAATGTATGTATGTATATATATATATATATATATATATATATATATTATATATCCTATATAACATATTATCATATATATATATATATATATATATATATATATATATCGTCACTGCCGTGACAAAGGGGCGTATCTCAAAAAAGTTGAAAATTGAGATAATATCACCATTATGTTTCTCGCGGCGAGTTTTATAGTGTGACAAAGTGGCGTATCTGTACGCCTAACAGTTGCTGTATTAGAGGATCTTTAGGTGAGGACGTAAATAAAAAAAGAGTAACCATTCATGAAACGTATAGGCGTAACTAAAGTTACGTCTCTTTGTAGCGTTTCAAAAAGAGCAATATCAACTTGGCGAACAGACGTATCTTGTGATACGCCTATTTGTAATATCATTTAAATCACCATACAACAAATTTCATTGATTTACGCTTGAGTGTAAATAAAACGTACCCTACAAAAATGTTTTAACGAACATATATGACATCATAAAATCGTTCATATCGTTGAAAGTTACGACACTGCATAACATACTTTAAATTACGTCTCTCTCTCTCTCTCTCGCTTATTAAACTTCTCACTACAAATGTTTAACACCAAGGACGAATTTAATAGGGTAGATTTCTGTAAATACCAGTTACTACATCATGAACATGAATAAACAATTTGTCTCCTTATTCGTTGCATAACAAGGTACTTTAGCCCTGTACACTTTCAGAGTAAACAAAGTCTTAGTTCTTTAACGTTAACCTGTTTATGCACTAAGTCATCTGCGTTCTCCATAACAGCAAGTATATAAGTGGTGTCTGTTTTTCTTTAACTGAACATTACTTTCAGTTCTAGTATCTTACCTAACGTTTTTAGATCTAATTCCATCATTTTGTGATTTTTCATACTATATAGCCTATTTCAGTTATTTTGTAATAGATTTAAACTACCGCTGAAACACGCACAATTCGTAAACTTTTCATGCTTTTAATAGCCGTTCGTGTTTTTTTAAAATCTTTTGTTGAAGGTTGATTGGGAAACATTTAAGGATCATGGATGTCTTGATAGAATGGGAGGATCATAGAAAAAATGTAGTTTCTACTGATGAGTTGGAGTGTATCGATGGAAGTGAGTTTAAGATGGGACAAAAAATCCGAATGCACTGGAAGGGGAGGTACTATTATGGGACTATCTTATTAATTGAAAGAGATTCAGATAAAGAAGAGGAAAGTGATAATGATGAAAACTTGCCTCTTAGTACCCTTGCAAAAAAGACACGAGCTAAGGATGACGACTTACCGTTATCAATTCTGAAGGCCAAACTAAAGCCACAACGAACTGAAAATCAACACAACGAAAAGAAGTTGAGTGAAGAAAAATGAAAACGCCATGATTCCAGCTGAAAATGAGACTAGCGACAACGACGAGCGAAAAATACTTCCATTTGTACAAGTGAATCACCAACCTACGACAGTGATGCAGACCCTGCTTATATTCAAAGATGTGAAGTGCCCCATTGTCTTGATGAAGTCTTTAGCCATATCTGTTTTGACCTGTTGTGCTACACTCGTTTCTTTAACATGGGACGATGTGAAAATGACCATAAAATTCAAGAGAGCAACAACACGAGCAAGAAAAGGAAGAAAGAAAAAATCACTACCCTTAGGAAACCTCCAATTGAAAAACAACCTGAAGACTTTCGTGTTGACGGATCGGAAAGAGAGGATGGTGCTCTCTCGCATTGTTAAAAGGAAAGAAAATAAGAAGGTGACGGCTTATGAAAAAACAGACTAAGGGTAATGAATATGAAAGGCCAAAAACAAGGAAAATTGTTGCAGCACGGAACATTATTAAGCCTAGTGTAATGGAGTTACTTGCAGCAAACTAAGTAAAAAAATGCTCGTCATTCTCAGAAGCAGAAAGGAAGGACATACTTCAAGCTTATTACGGAACCAATAGTCATCAACTGCAAAGAGAGTTTATTGTTCGCTTTGTGAAAGTAACCAAGGTAAAGCAGAGAACTGTGAAAATGAAAGTCAGGGTTCTAGGAGATCTTTTCTTCGTAATACTCCTTGCCAAAGAACGAGAACATCTGCCTTTTTGCCAAAACTATGTTTTTGAGCACCCTTAATATCTCTGAAAAAACTCTTAGAACAGCCATTAGTAAGAGACAGTCTACAGGTACAGTGGAAAAAAGAATAAGAGAGGGGGTAGATCTACAAGTTATGAAAAATCCCACTATTGTCGTCAAAATTCAACGCAAGATTATTTGCATCCATATCTTAACAAAATGAAAATGCATGCTATGTTTTTAGAAGAAAATTCTCCAAGAGGCATATCGGCAAGCTACACAACTTATTGCGAGGTCCTAATGGGGTGCCAAAATAATTTCCTTCCATAATCCTAAGAACGGATCTCTTGTAAGCTGTGTGAAAATTACAGAAAAGGAAATACAGAAAGAAAACAGAACTTCAAGACCAATTCAAGAACACATAAAGAGAAGGAGCTGTAAGGAGAAAGAAAGATGGAGCTAAACATGATACTGATCCTTTTCTCACTGCAGCAACATTTGACCGACCAGCAGGTCATTTACCTCAAGGACAAATGATAACATGCTTTATTATAAAAGGAGATTGGCTAACTATAATCTTACTATCTATGACTTGCAATCTAAGGCTTGTCATTGTTTTACTTGGCATGAAGGACAAGGAAAACGAGGATCCTCTGAAATTGCCACCTGCTTAAGTATTTACCTTGATAACTGGATGCTTCTGGGGTCAGAACTGTAAAACTGTTTGCTGATGGGTGTCCTGGACAAAATAAAAATTCTGTAATCACAGCCATGCTCTTGCATTCAGTAAGCAGACTGAGAAGTATAGAAAAGATACACCTGATTTTCTTCGAGGCCTATCACGGCCAAAACGAAGGTGACTCTGCACACAGTGCCATTAGTACTGCCCTTAACAATGTTGGTGACCTTTATGTGCCTTCGCAATTAATACCCATTTTTCGACTAGCAAGGAAAAAAATCCTTATTTTGTTCATCCAGGTCCAGACTCTTGATTTTCTCGATTTTGAAACAACGGCAAAAGTACTTCGTTATACTATCCATTAGAATATGGCGACCAAGGGAAATTCTTTGTTTAACTGGACAGAAATGAGAGAGGTAATGGTGCAAAAGAGTTCTGTCGATAAAATTTTCTTCAAGACTAGTCACCTAAATGAACACTTCAGATCTATAACACTGAAGCAACGAATGCAGCCTGACCCAAACAATATACTGCTTAATAAACTCTACACTGAACCTCCAAAGATCTCTAAGGAGAAGTATGAAGATTTGATGTCACTTTGTAATAGTGCCTTACCAAAGTTGTCAGAGGTACAGAGTATGTTTATTTCTTCAGATCTTTGCCACACTAAACTAACAAGTTTTCATAGCACTTATGTACCAAAAACAATCTTTCTTAAAAACGTAAATATAGCTTTTATAGATTTTATCGTGTGTACATCAAGGAAGTATTTTATTATTAAATATTGTCAATATAGTATGAACTATTATTTTTTTTCATTATTCTCTAGTAACATGAAATGTTTACCCAAGCAATAATTTCCAAGAGTCATTTCTGAAATATCTCTGAAAAAAAAAAAAAAAGTTTAATTTCCATGATGTGAATGAATTAACGGACGAACTATAAAACCAATAAAAATATCAGCCTCAATGATGAAGTAATCAAAATAATGCTTTCTGCGACAATGTGAACGGTAAGGACAGGGATCTTCATAAGAAAAAGATGCACATCTTTAGCATAATGATGTATGCTGTAAATTCAGCCCTCCTTCCTATTAACAGATTAAAGAATACAAGTAGGCGTAACTAAAGTGTTTTGAAATGTTCGTAAAAGACGAAAGGGCGTATCTATTTCAACCCCCCCTAAGCATAGGAAGGAGTAAAAATTTTTTCATTATATTACACTCAAGGCAAACTACATTCTTTTGAAAAGCTCTGTACCAAATTTATTTTTATTACCTTTAAAATTAAACGAGCAGTTAACAGAAACATTAGCTCAAAAACTTTAGATGGCTCTCCTGAAAAAGTGAAAAAACTGAGATACGCCACTTCGACTTGGTAGTGACGATATATATATATATATGTATATTATATTTACATGCATGAAAAAAATCACAATACATGCACGTGACTTCAGTGTGCAAGCGAATATCGCTCGCAGGAAAATGACAGGCAGAATTTCTGCCTGTCATCTTCCTTTGGTATTTGCTCATATATGTTTACTTTATATATATATATATATATATATATATATATATATATATATATATATGTGTGTGTGTGTGTGTGTGTTGTGTGTGTGTGTGTGTATCATATATCTAATATATATATATATATATATATATTATTTATTAGTTGTGTATATGTATATATATAAAAAGATATGTATAAACATATATACTATACGTATTGCCCAGGTTACTTTATGATAGATATTGTAAAAATTAGATTAGCCCAAGGTCGCATACGATACTCATCCTAATGACGACGCCCATTTTCAAAATTTTTGTGAAGACGGACATAGCACCGAAAATTTGGAGGAGAATGATAATGTGAGGCTTTCCCTGACGTTTTACTGAATGGCTATAATTGTTCCCAAAGCAGTTAATTCAGTTATAGCTAGCAATAACTTCCTATATTAGCGAATATAGCATCTTGTTTACCTCATACTTTTGTACCTATGCATCGGCTATTGTATGTAGCAGGTGATAATACGCAATCAGATATACATTTTACAATGTTTTTTTACTGCTTTTAGATAGTGTATCATAATTACTTTTCTTTTTTCCTACATCGACTCAGCGTCTTATAACCAACATTTTAATTCCTAATCTGTGAATGTTTATCATTCGATATGAATTAACTTCATTGTACGTTAGTCAAATCAAACTCCGTCACTGAATTAGACACAACCACGGGACCAACAACTTAGCCAAGTCGCTATACTCTGGCTTCCAAGGATTGAGAGACTTTCCTATAATTTGTTGAGATACCATACTTCCTCCATCCTAATGCAAAAAGGTACACTTTCATTACTAACCTCGAGGTTAAGTGCTTCGTTTTTATGTAGTGTATGCATGCATAAATGTACTATGTATGCATGCGTATATATATATATATATATATATATATATATATATATGTATATATATATATATTATATATATATATATATATACTATATATATATATATTATATATATATATATATATATATATACATCTATATATATATATATATATATATATATATAAGCGAATACCACGGGAAATGATAGACAGGAATCCAAGCGCTTTCGTCTTTATTCAGACATCGTCAAGGAGCTACTAAAGTACAATCGGAGAGGAAGGCCTCAGGTACAAACAAGATCAGGAATACCAGATGGTTAATTATCAAAAGGGGTAAAAATTAAAAGGGATAATCCAGGATTATCGGATATCACACGGTCACAAACTTAAACAGATTCTGACCCTAACCAAAATTACAAAGTATCTTACAGTCCAAAATAAAAAACATGTAAAACTGAATATATTATTTTGTTGCTTATATTTATCTACAACTTTTTTTCATTATGAAAGCATCAAGTTTAAATAAAAAACCAAGACTTAAATTTAGAACATTTCTATTATTTGACTTGATAAAACAAGATTCAATGATATTCCTTTTCTTTAAACTGTCATTACATGGGACTAAGGCTCTTGCTTGACTCCAGTTAATAGGATGGTCTAAATCTCTCATATGTACAAATAATGCATTCGATATTTGCCCAGTTCTCACAGAATATTGATGTTGCTTAAGACGCCTGTAGAAAGAGATTTGCCAGTCTGTCCGTAATAGATTTTATCACACTTTTTGCAAGGAATTTCATATATGCAGCCTGGAAGATCTTTAGGAGAATTTTGATTACTAAACTCTTGACATTAATATTACTGAAAACAACATTTATATTAAAAAGCTTTAAATTAAAAATTACTAGTAATATCTAAAAACCTTTCATCATAAGGTAATTTAGAATGTTATGATTACTAAATTCAAGTTTGTCATTAGTTGAATAAAATGTTTTTGTCTAGCTCTTTTCCATGCCACATCTACAAAAGTCCTTGGGGTATTTAAGTTTCAATGCAATATCATAAATAGTTTTTTTAATTTCAGCGTCAATAAACTGCAGGCTACAGACACGTAAAACCCTTAGGAACATCCCAGAAAAAACAGAGAATTTAACATTTTGATGGTGATTGGAGTAGTAATGAACAAAAGAGGTCAATATTGGTTGATTTTCGAAAGACTGAAAAGGTGAAATTTCTTTCATTTCTATGGACAGTTACATCAAGAAAATTCAAATTACAATTTCTTTCTCCTCTACAGTAAATTTTTATAGAAGGGACTAAATTATTGAGATTATTAAGGAACTTCCTGGAGGTTTTTCGTGAACTGGCCAAATACAGAAGATATCATCCACGTATCTAAACCATCCACGTATCTAAACCATCCACGTATCTAAACCAAATAACTGTCGATTGGAAGAATCGGATGCTGGATTATTGCTATGGAAAATTGAGAAAGTGCTGCAACCGTCTTGAAAGGAAGCTCCAAGTCAAGCTGAAAAATCTTATTGCTGAAAGCGACTGGACTAAGCATGCCAACGTGGACTTCATGATTAATTTATCTGACAAACCAGTGGATAGTGCTACGACAGCGGCTTTGGGATATGGGTTAAGCTTTGGTGTATTTAATGGTAACCTGGACTGTGTCGACATCTCAAAATCCTTTTGTTATTTAGAAAAATTGATAATCAAAACCTATGCCCTGATGATATCAATATTTGTAAAGGTATTGTGTATGGTGCTATGAGTACCTTCTCCCCCACCCTAATGTACCCGTGAGATTTCTCCAGGCTTTTAAGAAAATTAAAGAAGACGAAACAGTGAAGGTGACAAAAGCAGATAAATCTAATGCAGTGGTAATTATGAATAAAAGTGACTATATAAGTAAAATATGACATTGCTAAATGACACTGCTACTTATACGAAACTGAGGTCTGACCCTACACAGACAGTTTAACTTCCATTTTAATAAACAAATTAATCCATTTTGAAGGGCTTGGACCATTTAATTAAACAGTTTACACGCAATGCAATGCCTCCCTACCTTACATGTATGGTTTAGTCAAGACACATAAAATCAATAACCCTATCAGACCAATCATTAGTTCAGTGGGCTCAGTTTCGTATAATTTTTTTATCTAAATGGCTTGTAAAATTCTTACTCCTTTGGTAGGAAATATTTCTAACACGAATGTTAAAAACAATGTTGATTTTATAAACAAATTGAATAGTTTAAATTTGAATTATGATTTTAATATGGTTAGTTTTGATGTTGTCTCTTTATTTACAAAAGTGCCTGTAGATGGACTTACTTGAATATTTGGAAGAGGAATTAGAGCGTCATGACATTCCCTTAAGTGTAGAACTCTCATTAGTCTCATAAGGTTATGTATCAAAGATAGTAAAATTTTGTTTCAATGGGGAATTTTTTGTACAAAAGTTTGGCATGGCCATGGGTAATCCCTTATCTCCTGTCCTTAGCAATATTTAAATGGAATTTTTTTGAGACAAAACTCTTACAAGAATTTTGCCCCAAAAAGTTATTTGGTTTAGATACGTGGATGATATCTTCTGTATTTGGCCAGTTCACGAAAACCTCAGGAATTCCTTAATAATCTCAATAATTTAGTCCCTTCTATAAAATTTACTGTAGAGGAAGAAAGAAATTAGTAATGTGAATTTTCTTGATGTAACTGTCCATAGAAATGATAGAAATTTCACCTTTTCAGTCTTTCGAAAATCAACTAATATTGCCTCTTTTGTTCATTACTACTCCAATCACCATCAAAATGTTAAATTCTCTGTTTTTCTGGAATGTTCCTAAGGGCTTTATTACGTGTCTGTAGCCCGCAGTTTATTGACGCTGAAATTAAAACTATTTATGATATTGCATTGAAACTTAAATACCCAAGGACTTTTGTAGATGTGGCATGGAAAAGAGCTAGAAAAACATTTTATTCAACTAATGACAAACTTGAATTTAGTAAGCATAACATTCTAAAATTACCTTATGATGAAAGGTTTTTAGATATTCCTAGAATTTTAAAGCTTTTTAACATAAATGTTGTTTTCAGTAATATTAATGTTTAAGAGTTTAGTAATCAAAAATTCTCCTAAAGATCTTCCAGGCTGCATATATGAAATTGCCTTGCAAAAAGTGTGATTAAAATCTATTACGGACAGACTGCAAATCTCTTTCACAGCGTCTTAAGCAACATCAATATTCTGTGAGAACTGGGCAAATATCGAATGCATTATTTGTACATATGAGAGATTTAGACCATCCTATTAACTGGAGTCAAGCAAGAGCCTTAGTCCCATGTAATGACACAGTTAAAAGGAATATCATTGAATCTTGTTTTATCAAGTCAAATAATAGAAATGTTCTAAATTTAAGTCTTGGTTTATTTTAAACTTGATGCTTTCATAATGAAGAAAGTTGTAGATAAATATAAGCAACAAAATTAATATATTCAGTTTTTACATGTTTTGGACTGTAAAGATACTTTGTAATTTCGGTTAGGGTCAGAATCTGTTTAAGTTTGTGACCGTGTGATATCCGATAATCCTGGATTATCCCTTTTAATTTTTACCCTTTTGATAATTAACCATCTGGTATTCCTGATCTTGTTTGTACCTGAGGCCTTCCTCTCCGATTGTACTTTAGTAGCTCCTTGACGATGTCTGAATAAGACGAAAGCGCTTGGATTACCTGTCTATCATTTCCCGTGGTATTCGCTTATTTATGAAGTCACGTGCATCTACTGTGATTTTTAAGCATATATATATATATATATATATATATATATATATATATATATAGTATATATATATATATATATATATATATATATATATATATATGTATGATATATATATATATATATATATATATATATATATATATATATAAACTTTACGTTCGTTAGGAACTAATGAATGGAAAGAGATGAAAGTCAATCTCCCTTTATATTTTGACCCGCGTTCACTTAACCATCCATAACCCAGGAAATGGCTCAACGCCTCCCTCAAACACACACACACACACAAAGTTTCAACTCATCCATATCACTATTTTCCCCGAAAAATTTAAATGGGCGCCGGGAAATATGGCTGAGGTGCTAATCTCTTTAAGGGTCTCAACGAGTCCTTAATACCTCGGTGGCCTTGGCTTAATGACCATGCCTTCACTTTGTCTGTGGACCTCATAGGCTTAACAATGTCAATTCATTCAAGTTCTACGAAAACAAACCTAATCCCTCGAAAACTGGCTACTTTGAAAGTTCTGACTCTCCAAGGATTTTTAATGTCTCGCAAGTACACACATCAGCCCGTTTCGTTTAAATGCTTCACGTTCTTCAGACGAGAATGCAACGCATTTAATACCCTAAAACAATTATTGCATTCTTGTATCATTTTTTAAAGTTTATTAATTTTTTAAACCATTTTCTTAATAATGAACACCATATTGAACCAAACAAAAACTTCTTTCAGTTTTCTTCTGACGATTGAAAAAGAAACCCACAAATTCAATTTGTAACTTGTTTACTTCTAAGTATTTACATTAAGTTTTACTCCACATTCGAGTACTTTCATTGGCCCATTCTGGTGTGGCCCATTCTCAAGAGATGTTTGGGATGTTAGCCTGGGTCAAGGCCCAGCAGTCTTCTGGAACTTCTTCTCGTTGTGCTGTCATTTATGCGATGGCTGTTCTGGTTTTCTTGAGAGTTGCCAATCCCCTCTTGTCGCTCTGATATCCTGAATTTCTTTCATTTTTGAAGTGATTTTATGCCTAAAATGAAACAAATCACTTCAAAAATGAAAGAAAGTCAATATAAATTTGTATATACATTTGATAATACTTTAAAAAACAAAGTATGTAAAAATAAATTGGAAGGAGAAGACAGTAATACAGATGATGTAGCGGGGGTATACATAATCAATTGCAATAATTGTGGAGACAGATATGTGGGGGAATCAGGTAGGGGAATAAGGACTAGAGTCCAAGAACATAGAAGGGCAGTACAGCTTAACTCTCAGGGGAGTGCTATAGCTAGACATTGTTGGGAAAATGACCATAGGATGGATTTCAAAAACAGTAGGCTTATATACAAAAGCAACAAAATTAGTCACAGGAGGGTAGTAGAAGGTGCGCTTATCAGAGAGATCAAAGTAATTGAAGGAAACAAAGGTTTTACCTCAGAAGATCCCATAAGCCGAGCTTTGATATTAAAAGAAAGCTAAGATTGACCCTGCCCTGACCTGGAGATTAGGTTTCCTGCCCAACAGACTTTCGGTGACCACACCCTTACCACAAGGGTGAATCCCATTGACCTCATCAGGCTCAGGATATCAGAGCGACAAGAGGATTGGCAACTCTCAAGAAAACCAGAACAGCCATCGCATAAATGACAGCACAACGAGAAGAAGTTCCAGAAGACTGCTGGGCCTTGACCCAGGCTAACATCCCAAACATCTCTTGAGAATGGGCCACAGAAGGGCCTGAAAGTACTCGAGTGTGGGTAAAAGTTAAAACTTGTGTAAACTTAGAAGTAAACAAGTTACAAATTGAATTTGTGGGTTTCTTTTTCAATCGAACACCATATTCTTTGGAAGCTTGAGTTTCAAGTCAGTGGGCCCTGCTGGTATGTTCCAAATGAATAGTGTTCATCTTCTGAATAATAATGATAAAAAATAGGTATTGTTGACAGTGATTGCTGCGTCGGCTGCATTCAGTTTACATAGGGTTTTCCCTATTAGTCTAATAACTGCCTTTTTTTGGCTCTATATTTCGACTTTTTCCCTCCAGAAATGACAAGTATCGGAGAGTTACTGGCGCAATGCCGTTACTAAGAAAAGTCATTTTCTAGAAAAATAGAGAAAAAACTGTATAAGCTGAATGTAGCTGACGCAGCCATCAATTTCAACAATACATGTTTGAAAGATGATCTATTAAGCGCTCAATAATAATAATAATAATAATAATAATAATAATGATAATATTATTATTATTATTATTATTATTATTATTATTATTATTATTAACTCTGTCACAGACACAGATCGACGGGTGTAAGAGCTGCTTGTTGTTGTTTTAGATTAAGCCGATGGTCTAAGTCCACGGATTAAGGCAGCCTTGAGCTGGCAGGAAGTCTGCTGTTGACGCAGATCGTAACTGGAACAATCTGGAACTGAAAACTGATTCTTGCGACTGATTAACCCGCATGGTTTGGTTTCTTTCATTTTAAAGCACCATTTGAATATACCGTTTTAGAAGTCTTCCTGGATTAGGAAAAAAATATATATATATTCATTTAATTTTGTGAATGTGAAGGCATCCAGTTGGGATACTTCTATTTCTTATAGACAAGGTGTACATAGAATGTAAGAATCTTCACATAGAAAATTTATTTTGTAACAGTTGCAGTTCATGTACTATCAATTTTGAAGTAGTGCAACATATCCTGGGCATGATTTAAAGTTATAATAATGTATTGAAGTCAGGTACAAGAAATAGACATTTTTATATTGGCCATTTATTTTTCAGCTGCAAACGTATAGTCTACCAAATTAGTCACAGGAATTAATTTTTTTTTTTTAATTTTGGGTATATTTTCTTGACTGAAATGAAAAGAAATTGCCTTAAGGAAATTTTAGATATGCAGTCTGACTCTTAAATATTTCGAACTAGGACAGAATTTTATTGTCTGTTAAGCCTTGACAAAGCAACGGTGAACCGAACTTTCTCTTCCTAATTGGCATCGTAGGTTGTGACGTCACAAATACCTTGTGACCGGAGGCTCTCCTTGTTGGGAACCACGTGGTTTGACATGTATGATTGGCATCCCACATGGCTGGAATCCCACAGTCACATTCAGAAGGTTTATATAGCATACGTTTCACAGAACGATTGCTAAAATGGGAGGAATAACTATTTTATTTTATATAATCATAAGACTGTGCGTGAGTGTGTTTCTTGACGCATGGAGAGACGGAAAAAAAGTGCCTAAAACGAATAGGTAATGGAAAGGTACAGTTTCTCTTTATATTAGAACTCTTAAATTACTTTTTTTTTTTTTTTTTTTTTTTTTTTTTTGCAAATTGATATTTAGAAAAGTTAACCGTCATTTTCGATCTAGTGCCGTATCGGGAAAAGAAAATGAGGGTATGCATCTGCCATGGGACGTATTGATATTCTACGTAAAGTGCATTGTCTATGCATACAGTTCTCATTCTAAATCATATAGATCAATGCAGGCAATTTTCTAAAGAAATATTTACCTTGTAAAATGATACTATCTTCCTCTTCCAGTTTATATGATGAAAAGGAAAAATATCAATAACATGAGAAAGTCCTAACTGGTGATTTCAGGTTTGTTCATAACTACTTCAGCACAAAATTCCATTTGTTTATGCAAAACGTTTCTGTAGCCACAGAAATAATCCGTAGCACATGGCTAGATGTAATAATTCTTAGAAAATATCATTCAAAGACCTCTGTATCAGCAAACAACTCTGAATACGTGATTAAGTTCAAGGCCAGTTTATTAAAGACTCTTGGAGTTAGCGGTAAAATTTACACTGTTGCAATAGTGCATTCTTAGTCAACACGGCTCGTATGTTTGCTATAAATTTTCTTGCTAAGTAAGGAAATGCAAGTGCAATATTTGGCGTCTTAATCTTGGACAAATAAGTCGGCGTATCAGGACTGAAATGGAAATTTGGGATACTTCTGAAGCCAACCCAAACCTTCTTTTTGGTTTTGTGGAAATTGCCACGTTGGAAGTCTAAACAAGTGACAGGCTTATATTGTGGAAAAGTCAGTACGTCTTTGTTTTACTTTCATGAAAACATAAACAACATTATAGGTGTATGTATACAAATACATATATATTATATATATATATATATATATATATATATATATATATATATATAGATATATATATACACACTGGATATATATGTATACAGTACATGTAGGTTATATATTATACGCATGTAAAGCGCCACTGTACTCTGTATGAAACAGTGAATATGCATCGTCAGTAGTCTCTCTTTCCTGATATACTTCCATGTTTCTTGTATACATAATGGGTATACAATGCGTAGGAACTTGAAGAAAGGCATGATCGAGAAAATATAACTAAAATTAACCAGTTCTTATTTAAGAGTGTCCTTTGCAATAACTAGTAAATATAGTTCCAAACCAAAAAAATGACATCTCAAATTCAAGTAGTTTCCAACTGCGCTCGTGAGTCTTCATAATAATGTTCACAGCGAAATGAAATAATCGTGTATTCATGAAGGAATACGGAACAAATTGTATTCATTGTTTCAGGTGGCAACACCAAAGGGATTGTTTTACCAGAAACGTGGGATACGTTCATTCACTTTGTATCCTTCGAGACTTAAATTTCAACGGATCTAAACAGAGATTGTTTTAGTTCTTGGACCTGAAAGGGACGATTGAAAGGTTTAAGAGAGGAGTGGTAACAAGGTTTGTATCGAGGAGGTCAGCAATTTATAATGACCTTGGACCTGAAATTCGCCAGTCTTCCTTTAAACTATGTATTTGCCCTTGCTGAATTTTGACCTATAACATTTTCCTCAACTCTATCAACCTACTGTTAATCTCCTTGAAGACTATATTACCCCCGAATTCCCTTGGGGACTGTAATACCCACGAATCCCCCTCGGGGACTGTAATTCTCCCTGTAGCCAACCAACCTTTCAGGCTCCTTTAAGAGCAAAAGAGCTGATGGTACTACACCTTAGATTAAGGTTAGCAGTTTTTAAATGCCTTTACTTTATATGATGCTGTTTTCTTTACCATTGTCGTTACCCTGTGATTTAAATTGCCTACCCGGATCGATTTCTTGAATATCGATGTATATATATTTATATATATATATTATATATATATATATATATATATATATATATATATATACATATATATATATTAGATATATATATTATATATATATATATATATATATATATATATTAGCATGTACTTAACACTCTTCTTTTAGCGAGTTGGCGAGAAATACCCATTGCAAAGGTTATTAAAAGATAGTTAATATCAAATATGATTCTGGAGATAATGAACTGGGACACACATCCCTTTGGTCAAAACCTATTTTTCAGTATTCTGACCCCTGTAATTCAAAATATGCTTATATATATAGTCTGTCAAATACTCTAGGATCGCTAAGGTAGGGCGAAAAACGAATTCCCGTGGTGACAAATGTCTCACTTTGATAAGTAGTAGCTGGATCTACTATAGTGAACGTTTTCTAGAGTACTTATAAGAACTATCGCGTTCAAGTTGCCATTGTGATAGAACAATATGGGAAGATTGTTGCCGTTTGTTTATGAAATCTTTGGCTTAATTAACCTCCTCAATATAAAATGTTTTCCAGTATGCCTTGAATTTGCTTGTTATGAATATAAAAAATTAGTTTTTTGGTCTCCAAGACAAAATATGTCGACTGTAAGTATTTGAGGCAGCATTTATATCAATATATTTTCTTATTAACTTGTCTTGACGCTAAAAGCAGCGATTTCCAAGAGGCGAGGGAAGCTAACACCCAGCTTCAAAATCACTTAGCTGTAACGCGATTCCAGCTATATAATGTGACGTGCTTTGATGTGATTTGTATTTTCCTCATAACTGGAATTAACAATAAAAGCTCAAATTGGAGACGGGCCAGGATGTGTTACGGCGCTCCTGCTCTAATTGAATGTTCTTTAGCAGCCTCCTTTTAGTCTCTTTACTTTTTATTGATGGTGGATGATGAGTACCTCTGCAGAAGGGGATTGCCGAATGTCCTTAGGGGAATTCTGTTTTTCCTTAAATGGTAGTTTGGAATAAAAAGGCATTGGGGAAAGTTATTTGCACAAACTCGCACATACATACATATATAAATATAATGTATGTATTTATGTATTTATTTGAATCTTTTATATATATATATATATATATATATAATATATATATATACATATGTATATATGTATAGTATATATATATTATACATATGTATATATATCTAATAAAAGGAGCCCATAAAAACGCCAAGATATAGAAAGTAAGTACTATATTTCAGAAACTGCTGTCTCTGAATCAGATGGAATTCTGTTGTAACAACATTTTTACCAGTCATATATATACATACATACATATATATATGTATATATATATATATATATATATATATATATATATATATTTATACCATATATATTATATAAATTATATTGTATATACTTTTTGGTGTGACGTTACTACTATAGGACTGCCCCGAAGGATTAGATTCTTATTCACGTGGCCACGAACCAATTGGTTACTTAGCAACGGGACCTACAGCTTATTGTGGGATGCGAACCACATTATATTACGAAATGAATTTCTAATCACCATAAAATAAGTTCCTCTGGTTCTGCACTGGCGGCAGCTAGGAGCGACCTTGGGTTACCAGAATGACAGGCGAGTAGGATTCGAACGACTCGTCCAATGAGGAACTGTCTCAGCAATTAAGCGACGTTTATCTAGAGAGTTGTCATGGAAGCAAACAAGGAAGAATAGAAAAAAAAAGTATCTTTATCTCGAAAGTAATATCGAAGAATTCACGGCATTTGTGCCTGAGAGTCGGAGGAGTATAGGAGTGGCGAAAGTCCTTAGGCGAAAGGAGAAAAAAGGAGCGAAGAATTCCGATATGATCGTCGTATATCGATTACCCGGACGATGATATCCATAACATTTTGTTCGCTTTTCCGATTCGTTGCTTGGAATGGCGTTGTAACTAGTCAGATAGAGATTTCTTCACGTTATTTGTGGCTCCGATTCCCACCGGGAATGGAATAGCCGATATTTGGTTAGAAGCGATGGGACTCCAGGATTGTTGCGGTGGCAAGGAAAGATTTCCTTCGGTTTTTCTAAGCCAGGAATATCTAGCTAGAGAGAGAGAGAGAGAGAGAGAGAGAGAGAGAGAGAGAGAGAGATTGGTGGGGGTTGAGCGGGTTAGGTGTCAAATTTACATTTTCTTTGGAAGTGAACTTTTGTTATTTGGTTCTATCTTGGAATGAGACATTTTATTCCATTTCAATAACATCAGGAATATCTTTTATATCCTTCAGTGTATTCCTTTAGAGTGAGGTTCTCTATATTTAAAGTGCTTGTCCTTTCGCTTGGCTGTGCAACGATTGTTAGTCATGAAGTCTCCTCAGTGGTCCTTAGCAGATCCCGATTTCTTTGTGCACAACACGATATTCACATTCTCCTTTTTTTTTATCGTTAGAAATAGGAAAGATGATTACTTCTAACTATTCAAAGGTCCCTATCAAAGTCGATAAAAACTTTCTATGATCGGGAAACTGGTAGAAGGATGTTAAGAAATCAGTGAAACGTTAACACATTTGGATTTAAGGTTTAAAAATTCTGATTTTATTTTCCACGGCCACCTTCAGTTGTGTTAGGTCACTACTGTCAAGAAGATGCGAAAAATAAAGTTCAGGTGTCCAGTTCTCGCGAAGAAAATATTCTAAGGAATGCTTGCACAAATAAACCAGAGCTAGGAGCAATACTAATTTCCCAAGGGACGAATTGAATTTGCTAGAGTAAGGGAGAATAGTAATGCGCAGCACCATCCTCTCATGCATATGCAGTTTTGATTTATAAAAGGAAACGTTTAATTCATTTTCAGAAATTTGGGATTACAAACTATATGACATCTGTCACATCGAACATATTTTAAGTAGGACCTCATCTCATTATAATATTTTATTCCATTTCCATAATTCCACGCATTATCTGGAACGTGCTTGATTCCCTTCGCCACGGACCCAGATTAAAGTTAATCATCTTTTTCCCTTCTTAAGAATTTAGTATTAATGGAAGAGGGCTTTGCCGACTTTTCTATCAGAAGGGTAGCTCGTCGAAAGCAGACATAATCTGTCAACCTGCTCCGTCTGCAGATGAAATATTAGTGGTTTGATAATTTAATCCCGCTCATTAGACGAATTAATATTCATGAGTCCTTTGCAGGTGGCCATTGAGATGCCTTCAGTTCCTGTACTACTCAGTGGATGAGACGAAGCCGTGTGGTAGTAAAAGACGGGTTTCAGACGACTAATTTTAATGAAGAATTTAACAGGACACATTACAGGGTATTATTAATTTTTGACTATTTATGGAGTTATGTACTGTATTGTCTGTTAAACAGAATGTACTGTATTGTCTGTTAAACAGAATGTACTGCATTGTCTGTTAAACAGACATTGGGCGGTATTCATAAAGAAAAGGATATGCTTATACTTGCAAAGTATGAAGGAAATCCTTCTACTTGTATTCATAAACATTTCAAGCAAAAGCTTCTACTTTTAGAGCAAAAGCATATCCTTATAATCACCTAAAAGTAAATGGTTATACCTAAAGAAGACCCTTTACTTCATATAAAGAGCATATGCTTCGAAAAAGCTGAGTCTGGTCAGTAGCAGACTGCAGTTCGAAGAGAAAGGTTTTTCTGTCCGATTCTCAGCACGATGGCAGATTTTGTGGATGTGAGGCATGTTAAACAATACATGCCCCGTTTACCCACACTTGATCGTGATTTCAAGATGTTATTCCGTTTTGAAGAACAAAATGTACAGTGGCTTGCGGACAGATTTTTAGGCACCAATGAAGAAACTCGGGGGAGGCGCCTTGTCATCTTTCCATAGAATGAAGATATGTTTGCGTTACCTCAGTGATCCTGGCTATCAAAAAGGTATTAAAAAGGTATTGGTGTTAGCCAATACCTGGCTATCAAAAAGGTATTGGTGTTAGCCAAGCAACGGTAATCACGGACTGTGATTACAGTAGTTGATAGCATAATTGCTCATGCGAATGAATGGATAAAGTTTCCAACTACCAACAGAGAAATAGTAGAGGCAAAACAGTTATGGCAAAGGAAGTATAAGTTTCCGACAGCTATTGGTGTCATAGATTGTACGCACGTGGGGATACTGAAACCAAAGCTGCATGGAGATGAGTACATTAATCGAAAAGGCAAGTCTACTCTGAATGTTCAAGCCACTTGTGATGCCAAAGAAATGTTCACTAGTGTTGATGTTAGTTGGCCTGGATCCGTGCACGACTCAAGGATATGGAGAAATTCACAAGTGTGTTTACAATTAAGAACTAAAGCTAATGCTGTGCTACTTGGTGATGACGGATATGGGATAGAGCCATGTCTCATGACTCCATATCGAAATCCTACATCCCCTGCTGAAGTAAAATATAACAAGCTTTTCAAAAAAGAGAGAGTAATAATTGAACGATGCTTTGGCCAACTGAAACGTCGATTTCCTATCTTACAATACGTTTGTCGCGTGAAGTTGGAAAATGTACCGAAAATAATCGTTAGCTGTGTCGCGTTCCATAACATTGCAAAAACTTTAGGTGATCCTGACTTCGAGCCAGCTGAAGAGATACCAGAAGAAGATGAAGAAAACCATGACAACAATCGTGATGAACTAGCTCTTCGCCAACAGGGACAGGAAATCAGAAACAACTTGAGCATTGTAATATACAACTTTAATAATTAAAAATAATGTTACAACTTACAAGGCATTTCTTAACCAAAATCGCTATTTATGAAATTAATGATGTCACATTTTTGGAAAATGAAATAACATTTTCTGTTTAAACTAAAAAAAAAATTAACTCAACAGTTTTTTCTGTTTAAACTAAAAAAAAACAACTCAAATAACAGTTTTGTTCTGTTTAAACTAAAAAACAACAACTCAAATAACAGTTTTTTCTGCTTAAACTAAACAAAATTAACTCAAATAACACCTTTTGATGAAGTTTTATTTTTACAACATAAAATACGTTTGATTTCCGTCAGAAACAGTTTTTGGTGTTGATTTCTCAGGCTGCTGCATCATTTCCAACTTCTTTTCGTAGTATTGTTGTTGCACCACACTCGTTTTATACTGCTGCAAAAGTACTATGCGTTGGAGTTCTTTAGTTGTCATTTTTCTAGTTTCATCTGTTTCATACTTCTCTGTCGCTAATTTCTTCTTTGGCGGCAATGGTTGAACATCAGTGAGACTACTACATGACTGCTCATGAGTTGCTTCACTCTCGCTTCGCTGTAGAATTGGTTCATTTCTTCTTTTCTCCCGAAACACGAGTCAACCTTTTACTTCTGCTTGGAGGATATCCTCGCAATCGCAAGTAAAAGGTAATCATTATGAATATGGAAAGAAAGATTTGCTTATACTTCTACCTTTTGCTTCAGAGAATTACCTTGTACTTCTACCTTATGCTTACAAGGATATCCTTCATTTTTATGAATACCGCCCCATGTATCACTTCATTCGTAGCATGGGTCTATCTTCCATTCTTCCCTCCTTAATCAGGTTTTGTAAAATAACGGCTGATTACTTCCATGAAATTCCAGTGAAATTCAAAAGCTACCCTTGAATTGTTTTTGAAGTAATTTGTTAATGAATAATACTAATTTAGGAGCAACCTTTGGGCCTTTTCGTACCATGGGGGAATGGGATAATTAGGACCTGGCCTAGATCAGTCATAATTGCAGGCTTTAATTTTCTATCAGTCATTTTAATTTTCATTGAATTCCTCAGCAGAGCCTTGTTTAGACTATTGTAGATTCACATCAGCCGTGCATCTGATGTCCAGGCCAGTCCCTTACGACGCTCCTGATTGGCTGTTGATAAGTCAATCACAGGGTTGGAAACTCTCAGTCTCTCGAGAGTTCACATGGGCAGGGATACTTTTGAAAGACGTATCCCTTAGGAGAGGCGGAACATACATCCTGCCTGTGTGAACTCTCGAGAGAGACTGAGAGTTTCCATCCCTGTGATTGGCTTATTAACAGCCAATCAGGAGCGCCGTAAGAGACTGGCCTGGGCATCAGATGCAGGGCTGATGTGAATCTACTATAGCTGTAACAGTCCTGAAGTAGCGTGGAAAGGGAATTCGATTTATTTTTTCATGTGTGAAGTTTACATTCATCCCCTGACGTTAGTTTACCCATTAAATGTATGCTTTTGGGGAGAGAGAGGGAGAGAGAAACTACGTTCTTTTTTTTTAATGTAAATCATTTGTATTTTCGCAGACTCCCCAGGAGAATAGACTAGATTCCATTTGGATTTTAATATCTGCTCTGAATCGGCCTCCCTTTGACGACATTCCCGTGGAGCCGATCTTTTTTCGTCGCCCGCACCTCACTTTTTTATTTTAAGGGAATGACTATAAGATCCGTGGTTTAATGGTTATAGCAAGCTAGTATTGGATTTGTGGTTTTTATATAGTACACAGAAGCCATAATTGATCGACTCGAGATCAGTAAATAATTTGAAGTAATTAATATATATATATATATATATATATATATATATATATATCATATATATATATATATATATATATATAAATATATATATATATATATATATATATATATATATATATATATATATATATATATATATATATATATATGTATATATATATATATATATATATATATATATATATATATATATATATATATATATATATATATATATTATATATATATATATATATATATATATATATATATATATATAGTCATATCACGACTTTCATTGCTGTTTGCCCTTTGATTCGTTCGTCTTGTTCGATTCGGATTCCAGTCAAAATTAAGATAGACGTTGTAAGGATATCAATTGCAGGTTTCTACCGACGGCATAAATAGGTTATAGTTGGTTATAGTAATTTACATTTATTTTTGAAGGGCATCCTCCTCCTCCTCCTCCTCCTCCTCCTCCTCCTCCTTCTCCCGGCTTCTGGAATGGACCAATTGATAAGGTGCAGGTGTAAAATTCATCTGTTTTCAGTGCCTACATTTGTAGAACAGATGCCTGACCAAATCAATAATACCTGCAGTCAGTTGATGAGCATTCCTGAGAGAGAGAGAGAGAGAGAGAGAGAGAGAGAGAGAGCTAAACCTGTTCACTTATAACAGCACAGGAAAAAGTCTGTTGTATCAGAACTAGTTTTTTTTTTTTTTTTTTTTTTTTTGTGGTCACTATTATCTTCACAACCAGCAAATTCAGAATGTTAATCCTTGAAAAAACAGTATCCGATTCATATATATGCATAAAACACTTGATGATCCGTCAGTTATTGTTTAGGAGAGGAAAATGTTACCGAGAAATATTTATCGCGCGTGTATAGGCTTAATTACCAGCCCCAATTAAATCAAAAGATATCGTATCATATTAGTCAGTCCCGCGGTGAAAGGCTGAGTAAAAGATATATGTTCGGTATGATCTGATTGACAGCGTATAATTATACGAAATTTATAAAAATGCTGTCGAAAAGTACCTTCCAGTAATGAGGTCGGTGGTTTGGGTCAAACAGAAATAGTATTCAAAGCCGTGTTTGCCCTGTTTTCGTCATCGATTACGTTTAAAGCCGTAGTTTCTAGATCGGTGACTGGATATTGACGTAATACGGTTCTAATGCGCCTATTTCTCCAGCCAGGAGTCAGCTTTAAGTCAACGAAGAATGGCGAAGTTATTCTTAACCACAGGAGATAGGATTGACAAGTGAATATTCCTTAATTTCGGTGTAGTTGACTTTCCTTTCTTTAGATTTTGATGTAAGCTTTCCTTCCCAAATAAGCGTTGGAACTTAGTTTTTATAATTTTATATGCGTACCTAGGGGACCCATTTGCTTAGAGCCTATCACATTAATATTTATTGGGCGCTCTTAAATACTCTTTAGCTTTTGATGTAAACTTTCCTTTCCAAGTAAGCATTGGAAAAATTTTTGTCATTAGGTTTAATCAAAATGCTCTTAAAGTAGTAGTTTCATTCTTAATTTAATTTGATAGTCAGGTTAATCATTAATTAAACACTCGGCGTAATTCTTTTGTGCTTCATAAAATGTGCCTTGGTTGTTGCTTGCTTCATAAATCGGAAACTGTATTTGTAGTTTAAACGTTCTTTTGAACATTTTTGTAATTGGTGCAGTCAGCTATGAACTCATAAACGAAGAAGAAACGCATGTGGATAACCACAAGTTAATTAGTACTTCAAAAGTCTTGTTTGATTTTTCGATGTTTAGAATATTATTTTTCGATGTTTATGAATACTTTTTATATATTTTTCGATGATCTTGAATATTTGTTTAATATTTTTCGATGTTTATGAATACTTTTTTCGATGTTATGAATATTTTTATTAGTTTTTCAATGTTTATGAATACTTTTATATATTTTGCGACCTTTATGAATACTTTTTAAAATTTTTCGACGTTTATGAATACTTATATTTTTTTCGATGTTATCAATACTTTTATTAGTTTTTCCATGTTTATGAATACTTTTATATAATTTGCGACCTTTATGAATACTTTTTAAAAAAATTTCGATGTTCATGAATACTTTTTTTCTCTCGATGTTATGAATATGCTCTCATTCACAGGAGAAATTCATCGACATCCGTTCAGACATTTAGATCAGAATCAGGACGTATTGAGCAAGCGAGGGCTGGGGTTGTTGGGGGGGCGGGGGCAGGTGGAATATCACTTCATCTGGGACAGCGTGGAACTCGTTACAAACTTTGTTTGGACCCGAAAGTCAGAGGAGGAATACTCCATTGGAAACCTCCGATAGCCCAGAGGAACCGGGAAACAACCGTTTGAACTTAGTTTGTCTTCCACAATGGAGACCAAGCGGAAATCTTTTCAATCGGATGCCGTTCAGTTAGAACCTCAAACGTTCAAGAGGAGATGCAGTGCATTAATACTCTTAATTAAAAACACTTAGCCTTCCATTTTCCTGATTTATCTATGTTTTTATTCGTTTTGCTCATTTGTATATATTTTTATTTCGTTATGAATTAATGAGTTTATTTTTATTCTTCCCTTATAAGTGATATCTCCTTTCCGTATTTTCTATTGTCTTCTGTAAGTTCTGTCAAACGAACACCATACTCTTTGGAAGTTAGAATTTCAATCCTCAGTAACGTCGACATTGCGTTTGAGTCACTTTTTCCAGATTAGTGTAGGCTAATTACAGCTTTTTCCTTTACTTTCAAATATCGCGTGACACTTGTCTTAGGAAATGTTTGCCCTATGTACCTTCCTCCATATATAAACCGAGCGCCTCAGTGGCGTGATCGGTTTGGTCTTGGCCTGCCACTTCTGTGGCTGCGAGTTCGATTCTCATGCATTCCATTGAGGGGTAAGATATGTGTATTTCTGGTGATAGAAGTCACGTAAAGCCGTTGGTCCCGTTGCTGAATTACCACTGTTTCCATGCAACGTAAAAACACCATGCAGAGAAACAATCAAAATCCATGTAGGAACCTCCACTGTTCCTCCCCTATCAGTCCCTCTGCCATCTGTTTCCTGATCAAAATTGTACCTTACATCTCCCCATTTATGTAGAATAATATTATGCCCCATTAATTCTTTGTAAATCCTGTTCCTCAGTTTCTTAGTTACCCTTCTCTTCGTCCGCTGGTATAATGGTTAGTGTCGTGTTATGCCACCCAGATGTGGCAGGTTCGCGTCTCCCCCGGGCCGATGACAAATCACTGGCTTTGTATCATGATCAGCTAGTGCTGCAGTGTTGGGTCTTTAGCGGTGGGAGGTTGAAACCAAAATTCTTTGGAAGCCTGAATTTCAAGTCAGTGGCCTCTTTGTTGTACTTGTTACCTGTGAATAGGTTCCATCTACTCAAATAATAAATAATAGTAACTGTAACCACGGTGGAGATTTGTCAGTCTATTATGACAAATGGCTTTCTCGAATAGATCGATCTTGCGGTCGATGTATTGATTTGTACGATCAGCATGTCATCTCGAGTAATAGATATCAATTACATCTTTAACCTTTGCGGCTTTTCAACTAAACAAAAGCGCATTCTCAACTTGAAGAGGGAATTTTTCATCTTTCACCGTCCCCAGCATAGAACTACGAAGCTTTATTTACAGTAGACCAGTTATAACATCAATGTCTATTGTGTTCTCTTAAATTTGATCGATTTTCTAATGTTGTAATGGGCTTTTTAACTCACTGAGAAATCCTTTATGGGTATATAGCGAGTCGTTTACTTTTCAAAAGGACTGATATGGCATATATATATATATATATATATATATATATATATATATATATACAATGTATACATATATAATTATATATATACTGTATATATATATATATATATATATATATATATATAGATATATATATATATATATATAATATACATACATATTTATATATATATATATATATATATATATATATATATATATATATATATATATATATGATATATATATATAGGTAATAACAAGTTACATGTGCTGGGATGATTTTTGGCATCCAAGAATCCCCGAAACGTAAATCAAATCTTGATAGGTCTGTACTCGCCGAGTTGTGGATGGAAATAGAATTTCCCAACGAAAATAGAATGATATTCGGTTGACAGATGGACGTAAGGCTCAGTAGAAGTACACTACGGTACTGCTACAACACATCACTGTTGCTTACATATTTGTAGGAAATGTTTTTCTAAAATTATACTGTCTGGATTTTTTACCATCTAATGTTCAAATGGAATCGTCGGGGAATAGGCAGGGCAGTGAGCGGATATCAGTCTCAGAGAAGAGACGAAATTGTTGGTTTACAGCTAAATTTCATAAGTAAACTTTGGAGCTTAGTTTCACAGTTTGTATAGCAAATTCCATGCCAATGAAGTTTCTGTATCTGATGATTTCCGTAGGGGGTGCAGTGCCATGTGTGCATCTCATGCGGTGCACTGTAGGCATTCCATAAGGTTGTTTGCAGCGTCCCTTCGGCCCTTAGCTGCAACCCCTTTCATTCCTTTTATTGTGCTTCCATTCATATTCTCTCATCCATCTTGCTATCCACCCTCTCTCAACACTTGTTTCATAGTGCAACTGCTTTGAGGTTTTCCTCCTGTTACATCTTTCAAGCATTTTTACTCTCAATTTCCCTCTCGGCTCTGAATGACCCAGTAGGTCCCAGTGCTTGGCTCTTGGCCGAAATTCCGTATTCCAATCCATTCTATATCTGATGATAAAGACAGCGGGTCAGCCGACTTAATACTTTGCATAATTTATTATTATAGTTTTTTTTTTTTTTTTTTTTTTTTTTTGCGTCGTCTTTGACACGCGTTCTGGTCAGGCCCATTCAATCTGTACATTTCCGTTTTAAAAGCGATATTGCATGTCGAATTTTTTCTTTTCTGAGAATAATTTCCGGGTGAATGATGAGGTCATCGTAATTTCAAGCGATTAAACACTGGAGCGTTTAATTACATGGATATCTCCACAGCGATTTGTTTTCAGACAAAGAAGACGGCGACGTTTTAGCGACAGAGAGAGAGAGAGAGAGAGAGAGAGAGAGAGAGAGACCTTACCTTACAGACCTTACATCTTGTTCGGGTTGCCCCAGGTCCCTCAGTGTGAGGCACCTCTAATGTCTACCAGAGAGTTGCTATTACATCTGCCGGTATATTTTGCATCTTCCAATCTTGGATGGTCTGCGATGCAGCTTAGATATTTGTCGAGCTTATTCTTAAACACATCTACGCTCACTCCTGATATATTCCTCAGATGAGCTGGCAACGCATTGAATAGACGCTGCATTATCGATGCTGGTGCGTAGTGGATTAATGTCCTGTGTGCTTTCCTTATTTTTCCTGGTATAGTTTTTGGCACTATTAATCTACCTCTGCTTGCTCTTTCTGATATTTTTAGCTTCATAATGTTTTCGGCAATTCTTTCTATCTGTTTCCATGCCTGAATTATCATGTAGCGTTCTCTTCTCCTTTCTAGACTATATAATTTTAAGGATTGTAGTCTTTCCCAGTAGTCAAGGTCCTTAACTTCTATTCTAGCTGTAAAGGACCTTTGTACACTCTCTATTAGTGCAATATCCTTTTGATAGTGTGGGTACCATATCATATTGCAATATTCAAGTGGACTACGAACATATGTTTTATAAAGCATAATCATGTGTTCAGCTTTTCTTGTTTTGAAGTGCCGTAACAACATTCCCATTTTTGCCTTACATTTTGCCAATAGAATTGTTATTTGATCATTGCATAACATGTTCCTATTCATCATCACACCAAGGTCTTTAACTGCTTCCTTATTTGTGATTGTCTCATTATTAGGTCCCCTATATGCATATAGCTTTCCTTCTCTGTCTCCATAATTTATTGATTCAAATTTATCAGAGTTAAATACCATCCTATTTACCTCTGCCCAATCATTTACTTTGTTAAGGTCTCTTTGTAGCGCGTTCCTATCTTCATCACAAGTAATTTCTCTACTTATTCTTGTGTCATCGGCGAAACTACTCACTACCGAGAGAGAGAGAGAGAGAGAGAGAGAGAGAGAGAGAGAGAGAGAGAGAGAATAAAAAAGCGGAGCATACTCTGGAGAGAGAGAGAGAGAGAGAGAGAGAGAGAGAGAGAGAGAGAGAGTGGACGTGGACAGGCCGGCCATAAAAAGAATATTAATACCAAGATACCATATACCGGCAAAAATCATAAATATTTATGTTTTTTATTTATTTATTTATTTTGTTATATTTTTGCATTTACAATGAAGCAGCATCTGATGCTGAATCACAATATGATTTATGAATTATTGAAAATCATGAATTAGGTATAACCAACGTTGTAGGCTTCTAGGAGTTGTTTGGCTTTTTGATCCAATTTAACTGCTTTGCAATTGAAGACGATAATTTACGTTGGAAAAATATGGAAATGAACCTTTATCAAAGGTACAATTAAGAGACCTCATTCTCGACGTGGTTCGGAAGTCACCTAAAGCCGTTGGTCCCTTTGCTGAATAACCACTGGTTCTATGCAACGTGAAAACACCATACAAACACAATTAAGAGACCTTTACAATGAAGCCCAAAACGATTATTTATGCGCCTAATGGGGGCTAAAGATTAAACGAAATAGAAATAAAATGAAGGTTAGATATTGGCATAGATTTAGAGAAATCCCAGTTGAATAAAGTTTCCACAGCTAATCGGAAGAAAATGTCTCTAGGATCAAAGTTCCCCGATGAATGAAACTTATCTCATTATATCCTGCAATATAATTTTGACAGCCCTGTTCTCTGTTTTCATGCTGTACTTCTTTACTGATCAACAGCCTTCCTTTCAGTCCCCTCCAAGTGTCAGCTGCATGTGATGTACAACGTTCATCTCGTTTCTTTACCCCTTCGGTGCACTGTAGGTATTACTTGAGGTTCTTTGCAGCGTGCCTTCGGCCCCTAGCTGCAACCCCTTTCGTTTCTTTAACTGTACCTCCATTCATATTCTCTCTTTTCCATTTCACTTCCCACCCTCTCCTAACAATTGATTCATAGCGCAACTGCGAGATTTTCCCCCTTTTGCAACTTTCAAACCTTATACTGTCAATTTCCGTTTCATCGCTAAATGACCTCATAGGTCCCAGTGCTAGGCTTTTGTCCTGTAGTCTATATTTAATTCAGGTTAATCTCGTTTCTTCTCCATGAATAAAAAAAAAGTTTCTTTAATAGGCTCCAAGGCATCTCCTTGCGTTTGTCCCGAGTTCAAACCTTACTTCGGTCGCGATAGATTTTAGCTGAAGACGAGAAGGGTTGGGAACCCATCACCCTCCCCACCCTTAGATCCTTGTAGTGAGTTGTCAACAGAGTTAGAATGGACTTAGCCACTTATATATCATGAATATAGGAATGTTCGATCCTTGGGACTTTGTGAGACCGTTCAGTCACCTGTCCCTCGCATCTATACATCTCATTAGCGACCATCGAAATTTGGAGAGTATTTCATATTAAATAGGTTTCACATCTTTCGGGATTTTCCTCTAAATAAATCGATCTTTAGTGGAATAATTTTTATCATTGGCGTTACCATTAAATTTAATTGATATTCGACGGACACTTCTTTTCTGGACCTAACATTGCACAATAATGCTACCAAAAAGGAATATCGAAGTTGATGTTCGGAATTTCTAAGTTGGGCGAAAACACAATTCCATTAAAAGCAAAAAACGACAACAAAATATATATTCACTGTCAAAACAACGCTTACACTTCAGTTTCGCTCTATATAATCAGCTGCTTATGTACACAAGCCAAAGTTAAACTCATGTCTTGCATCGCTATCCTTTAAGTTGAGCCTCCCGAATAACCCTGTGCACATCTCAAAAGGAATAAACCAGGAAATAAAGGATAATTCTGCAAAGAGCGGCATTCAGAAGTATTACTGACCTTGAAAGTCAACCCAAAAGTTTTCTCGGGCAATTTCTGTGTTGGGAATATGATTGTCAAAGTCTTTTGCTGTATTTTATAAAGGGAAAACCGTTAGGAAATACCCTGTTATCTGAAAGCTGCCATGACGGCCATATATAACTGTAGGGTTCTTTCCCCAGTTTATCATTCGAAATAATGAACACCATTAAAATCTGTCTGTTTTGAAATGCTAAGTGAGAGATAGAAAACATACGACAAATTTAGAACCTTCAGTTTAGAATAAAAAAACCAAATAAGCTAGAGAGCATGAAGCCAGCCTTCTCTCTCTCTCTCTCTCTCTCTCTCTCTCTCTCTCTCTCTCTCTCTCTCTCTCTAGCAACGACATAAATATAACTTACAGAAATACATTTGTATTCACGTAGCATTTATTATTTATATTTCACGTATCATTTATTTTACATGCATTGCGATGCTGTCTGTGGTGGATCTCTGTGAAACACACGTCTCCTGTGGTGGGAAAAATATAGTGTCATTTCCATATTGTGTGGAAATTGGATTACGCAAAGGTCTCTCCGAGCCTTGTGCCTCTTGCATAACTCGAGACGGTCTGTAATGAACCCTTGGTGAACTTTAGACTTCAGCCTCTTTTTTTTTTTATTCTTTTTTTTTTCCAAGAGCCCCTGGTGTACTCTGCGTCTGTATTTGCGCAATGTCTCTCATTCTGTTACCTGACGTAATTAGCCTCCTTTTGTCTGAGGGAGGAATAATTTTGACAAAAACGTGACCTCGAGGTTTATTTTATTTTTCGTTAAGATATCTTTAATACTCTGGGTAGATCTTTTACAAAAAAATTACTTTTGTTTTCTTTATTAGTTCCATTTAGCACTATATATATATATATATATATATATATATATATATATATATATATATATATATATATATATATATATCTCATGTATCTATAAGTTATAAGGTACCACGAGGTACGCGAGAGAGAGAGAGAGAGAGAGAGAGAGAGAGAGAGTTGAGAGAGAGATTGTTTAGACTTATATATTTTAAATGAGCAGTTGACATAGTATAGCTTTCACACTATACGCTGCATTCTGAGTTTTTGAGGTAATCTGCTTAATGTAGTTATTAAAGATACGGATCTCGTGTACACACACATACACTCTTCTATACAAATATACATATACGCGTGCGCGTGCTCGCTCGCTCGCTCCCACGGGTGTAGGAATCCTTTGAACGAGAGTTCGAATCCTTGCGTCTGGCAAGTACTTCTTCTACCTCACCTCCCCAGCTCAAAAGCGCCGCTGATTGACGGAGTTTCCAATATGAGTGGTGGGAACCTGTCAGGAATGACTTCGGAGCATTTCCGTCCGTCGACAAAGGATCCCCTTGTTTACTTCTAAGGGCCGGAGAGCTCCTTGGAGATGGGGGGAGGGGTTGGGGGGAGCGGTTTGCTCAGACCAACTAACTTTCCTTGGTCACCGTCGACTTCGCAGGCGTCAAAGTGAGAAGCTCTATACCTTTTGCCTCGCTAATTAATCATTATCGGTCGACAAGTTGCCTGCGTGCTTGAAGGCAAACTTCCGTGGTGTTATTTATTTTTGGTTTATTGCTGGGGGGCGGGGGACTCATTTGTGGAACGGTAAGGAGTCCTTAATCAGGCACGCGAAACTTTTTGTTTGTGAGATGGCGGAAGGAACGAGAATCATTTGGGCTTATGGTTCGCCTTTGAGGGATCGTTTTGTTGGTGGGAGCTGGAGGTTTACTTTATATATATATATTATATATATATATATATATATATCATATATACATATATATATATATTATATATAATATAAACTTGTGAGATTTTCACTCCTGGTGAGCTTAAGTTTAATAATAAACAGGTCAGCAAGAAGACTGGAGATCATTTCTTCATTTTATTTTCACCTACGTTTCGGGAATCCTTTCCCATCTTCAGGGCTATAAATAGAATTAATTTTTACAATATTAAAAATTATACTAAAATAAGCTAATAATTATACGAAATATAGTTTTGTCAATAAGCTAAACGAATGATATGTATATATATATATAATATATATATATATATATATATATATATATATATATTGGCTTAACTATGCGATTGTCCATCGTGTAGGGAGTGCCTACACCTGTGAGTGGTCAGTTGAATGTAGCGAGCTACATTCGGAGTTGGTGATAAGGAGGGAAGAGAGATACGGCAGGATGTATTAAATGATGTAAGTTGTCAGTAAATTCTGTGTAAAGCCTTTCACTAAATTGTCAGCCATATGGGATGGCAGCGTCATCCAAGTGGGATGGAACCACTCCTCAGATGTAAAATAAAGTTAATATGAAGTACTTCAATCGATCTCTCGTGGTGCACTGTAGGCATTACTTAGGGTTCTTGGCAGCGTCCCTTCGGGCCCCTAGCTGCAACCTCTTTATTGCTTTTACTCTACTGTACCTCCGCTCGTATTCTTTCTTCCATGTGACTTTCCACCCTCTCTAACAGTTGTTTCGTGGTGCAACATTGAGATTTTCCTCCTTTTACACATTTCAAACCTCACTGTTTATTTCCCTTCCAGCGTTGAAGGACCTTAAGGGCCCCAGCGCTGGACCCTTTGGCCAAAATTCTATATTCTGTTTTGTTCTTTCACTCAGTTGTGAATCAGTTTCCGATAACCATCACTTAATTTTAATATTGAAAGACAGGCTTAATGAAGATCAAACTTTTGGATGTCATTTAAATAAACTTTTTTCCCATGTACTAATTTGATCAAATCTTAGGTTACTCATGTATCACTCTGACGTGTTTATAAATATTTTGGCTATGAATATTTTTCGTTAGGCATTCATTCCTTCACATTTCTCTTTGCCAGAGATCTTCAGAGTCCTCATTCATATATCCTTCAGCTTAGAATACTTTTCAGCGCCGCACATTCCAGAATTCCCGAGCTCCCTTAAGGTACATCGCCGTTAAACTTGCAAACGATTACGGTTCATCTTTTCGGGCTTGAACTGTGACGTTCACGACGTTCTTTGTAATCAAATAAGCTGTTAGCTCTTGAAAGGACACGAATGAGAATATATTGTCGCGCAAAGTTGCGCTGCAAACTCCTAGAACTGCCGGGAGGAGAAATAAATGTAACCCCATCGCGACGAGGAACAAAAATGAGGTGGCGGAAGAGATACGAAAGATGCAGACGCAGCGTCGCTATTATACTTAGAGCAGCAGCTTCAGCTTCTAGCCGAATCACCTCGAGATACGTAGGACACCGTTTGCTTTGCTCTCTTTTGAACGCGTCTGGGAGCTTTCCGTGTGAAGCTCATGTTACATTGTGGCTTTTATGGGTTGAAAGGAATATTGACTAATAACTGGATATTTCAAGTACTGTAGTTAATATTTTTTTAAATTTCTTGAAGCTGCAATATTTACACAAAAAATAAATAAAATTGGAATGATGTCGCCTTTACACAATTTCCCTCCCTTGTCATTTATTTTTTCTTCCGTCGGTGAAGATGTCAGCTCCTGTATATCTTCCTAAGATTCGTAAATGAGTTTTTGGCGAAATTGTGTGGTAAATCGTATTTTCCTGTATAAATGAGACCTTTGATTTTCATTGGCAATTACTTTTATTTGATTCCTGGTTTTGAAGACTTCAAGAGCGCCGCAGGGACTGGCTGGCATGCGTTAGAAGTTTGTTAATTGCAATGGAAGGACTGCTTTGGGAATCTGGAAAAGGAAGTCCAGACATCCCTTCAACTACTTACCTAAACTGTTTCTGTCCGAGGTTTCAAATAGTAACGAGTCAATGCCAGAGTTAACTGTCGCCTTTGGTGGACATTATTGCTGTCATTATTGCTGCATTTACATACTACTACCATATAAAGTAAAGTGGTCGCTTGCTTTAAAATTCCACAGGGAGAATAGTAGTAGTTGGTGAGTTGTCTTAACTTAAAAAGAACCAAAACTAATATTATGATTCACTGTGCACAGAAAACGCTGTTCGTACCCGCATTATTTGACCTAATTGATGTTTACCGTTAGATACAAACTGTGATTTCCTTGTTGACTAAAAATGTCATCAAATGCAAAAAAATAAATGAATGAATAAATAAATCAAATGCAGATTCTTCATGAGACTACAGGAGGAGAAGGTATTAACCTTATATAATTCAGATATTTCGGTCTACCATGTTTGGGATATTGTTTTCCATGGATCTTTATCTGGTGGATAAGGCTTGCAGTGTAATTACTGTAATTAATATTGTCCCATTTGCTTTGGTACGTTTGTTTGTCAAGTGTTTCTGTCGGTGGACGGAAGCCAAAATTGGTGTGTGTAATTTTACAGTTAAGTTGACCAAAAGGTGGCAAATAGTAATCTAAAATTGGGAGAGATTAAAATGCAACTTATGAGAAGAATATTTCAGACAATCCAGTCCTTAAATAAGGATCTCGTCCGTCTCTGGTAGGTCTGCAATTTCCGAGTAGTCTCGTTTTAATGAGCAGCTATTTCATAGCTCATATTTCGTTACTTAACTGTATAATTTGTATATAATTTATGGCCTCAGCATCTGCGTTCTGCCTAGATTCGGTTATGTCAAAATACCCAGAGCTAAAGGCTCTTTATGTGTTTTTAAAATTGTGGAACAACCTTCCTTGTAATAACATTGTATGTAATGTTAAAAGATTTGAGACAGCAATTGCGCTTCAAAGCGCTGAGCACACTTGTCTTAATCCTTTCTCTTCGTCCTGTTTCCAAACAGAGGAAATTTGACATAAGCTTGTAAAATTTCTTTACATTTCATTCTTTTACAAATTTCTTATACCCACCATGCATAGCTAATGCTGCTATCCCCTCCTGGGCCATTGATTACTGAAATGTCTGTGTGTGTATGGAGGTATTTTACAGTAGTGTAAATTTTTATATAGTTACTTTGCTCGTAAGAGGCCTTACTATACATACATACCATATATACATCATACATACACACACACACACACACACACACACACATATATATATATATATATATATATATATATATATATATATATATATATTATATATATATATATATATATATATATATATATATATATATATATATATACTTATTAATTTTTATTACTCTGACAGAATTTCCTGCTTCATCATCAACGAGCAGCCATAGATACTGTCCGGGAGTCAGTATAATTCAAGTGAAAGATTTCACATTACGACCAGTGAATGTAGCTATTTTAGGCCTAACGTAATTCCTGCCATTAACAAGGAGAAGATTGCCTTATTCAGGAAAGATCAAGACCGCAAATGCCCCCCTTGGGCTTTGGGTCTTACTAGATTTGATTTGTGGAACAAGGTTTCAAGATTCTCTCAGGCCTCCTATTATCCATTACTTCCAGTTAGGTTTATTATCGTTTGTCGTTTTGACCGTTAGCCTCGTGTGAAAACATAAGCGTCAGTTTACGTATTTCCTTGTTATATGGATATGGACCAACTGTTCCTTAGCAAATTGTCTGGTCTGCAGCACGGTTGGGACGTTGTTATGAATATATATGTATGTATATATATATATATATATATATATATATATATATATATATATATATATATATATATATATTATTGTAAGTCACAAATACCGTTAATGTTGAATTCTCTGCACCTTGGGAATAACTTACACTCTAAGGGAATTATAGTTGATAAGTGCTGTCTGGGTCAGATACAGCAATAGACAGTGACTTTGACCGCCAGAGTATCAAGAGGTATGAAAGACTCTGCCGTTGCTGTGTCATATTCAGGGTCTGTAGTATTTAGAGTCGTTATCAAAAAATCTCTATCTAGACGGCTGATTGGTAAGTCTGTAACACTTTTCTAGTTCTGAATTGTTTTCACATCAAAAAGTGTTTTTTTATCTTAAGAAATATTATGCTAAAAATATCGTTCGGTATAGAAGTCACTCTACGTTCTTATTAACTTGAACACAAATGGAATTATATATATAATATATATATAGTATATATATATATATATATATATATATATATAATATATTATATATACAATAAAAAATCATAAACGTAAGTACGTGTTTGTGGATATTATCTGAAACCCTGTAGTTTGTCGTTTCATTTTGAACATTCCCAGTGGCTTCAGGTAATATATACCTATATTATGTTGAAGATAGATTAAATATATAGGGATAATCGTAATCTTCAGGATGCCCTTTGCATAATTAAAGCTTCCCCAGTGGAAACTGAAAATATCATAAAAAAGGAAAATAAAGTGAAATAAGAAATATCAAAACAAAACGACCCATTTTAAAGATCTAATTGCCATGAATTGTTTCTTCATAATTTTTTTTTAACTGGATGTTTGCAATTAAATTCCCAGTTCGTTCATTATAGGAAAGGTTTTGGAATGCTATAGAATAAGTTGTCATAGGATATCTTTCATTTCGAAATTGAAGAGCAGCTAAAAAGAACACCAAATTCCAACCTCTTGTCTCCGCTCAGTAATGCTTCCACCTCGCTGCGTCATAATCTTGATTTATTGCTCATAAGGGAAGGTCGCAGATCCCCTATGACGATGAAGTTGATTAAAACAGCCCCATTCTAATGATTAAGGCGTTTCCAGCCGGGCGTCATTTGGTTGTGGTTCAGTATGGTCGGATACTTGGTCGTTTGTCTCGTCTTGGTTATTTTTTTTTTTTCCAAAAATAGGCTGTTGTTACTTTGTCCTCTGTTCTATTTCTACTAACGCTGCTATGTTTATAAAAATAAGTTTCCTCTCTCTCTCTCTCTCTCTCTCTCTCTCTCTCTCTCTCTCTCTCTCTCTCTCTCTCCTGGTGCACTGTTCGCATGCTGGGCATGATAGGATGATATGGGCACGTTTCCTGAAGGCCAGTATGAATGATTTGACCCAATTAGTAAAATTGTTAAAAGTTATTAGTAGACCATTATGATTCAATTCGCAGCCGAGAGAATGAGTGAGAGTGAGTTCAACTTTCTCCTAAAATGTATACTGTCAATTAATTACTCTCTCTCTCTTTCAGGGGGGCGGGGGGTGGGGATAGCTCAAGGGCCAGTAACTGGGGTCTGATACCTGACAGCCAGCCCTCTGTGAGGAAGTCATATTGGGTCTTAAATCATTGCCTTTGGGTGTAATCAAGAGCCGGTAATTATTCTTTACCTCTCGGTCAGTAATATTTCCTCATATCAGATCTCAGATAACTTTTTCACATCATGCTGTCCAAAACAGCTACTTCTGTGTTCAACTTGCTGGGTTTTCACTCCAGTTGCAATTTTTAAGCCTATTTCTCCAGTAAGTTTTCTTTGTGTTTGGGAGACATTTCTTGCGTGGGTATTGAGGAGAAATGAGTAAGAAATCAGCCCATATGCAGAAACTTTATCTTGAAATGTAATGAACCTAACAAAAAATTCATTCAGTTTTCTTCTGAAGATTGAAAAAAGAAACCAACAAAATTACTGTATATAACGTGTTTACTTATAAGTATTTACATTTTATTTTTCCTCAACACTCGAGTACTTTCAGACCCCATCTGTGCATGTCGGTGGCCATGATCTGTGGCCCTTGTTCAAGAGATGTGTAGGTTGTCAGCCTGGGTCAAGGCCCAGCAGTCTTCTGGAACTTCTTCTTGTTGAGCCATATTTACATGATGGCTATTCTGGTTTCCTTGAGAGTTGCTAATCCCCTCTTGTCGCTCTGATATCCTGAGCTGATGGTCAGTGGAATTAACCCTTGTGGTAAGTGAGTGGTCACCAACAGTCTGTTGGGCAGAAAACTGAATCTGTAGGTCAGAAGGGTCAATCTTAGCTTCTTTTAATGTAAAAGCTCTGCTTATGGGATCTTCTGAGGTAAAACCTTTGTTTCCTTCTATTACTTTAATCTCTCTGATGAGTGCACCTTCTAGTACCCTCCTATGACTGATTTTATTGCTTTTGTATATATAAGCCTACTATTTTGAAAATCCATCCTATGGTCATTTTCCCAACAATGCCTAGCTATAGCACTCCCCTGAGAGTTAAGCTGTACTGACCCTTCTGTGTTCTTGGAATCTAGTCCTTATCCCCTACCTGATTCCCCCACATATTTGTCTCCACAATTGCTGCAATTGATTATGTATACCCCACTACATCATCTGTATTAGTGTCTTCTTCCAATTTATTTTTGCATACTTTGTTTTTTACGGTATTATCAAAGGTATACATACATTTATATTTATTTCTTTCATTTTTGAAGTGATTTGTTTCATTCTTGTTTTCTTTATTCCATGTACTCTGCATTTGCTCTGTAAAAAAATCTTCTTAGCTTTATTGAGTGCCCTTTTTCTGAACCATCAGAGCTTTTATCGATGTAATTTATTTCTTGATCTATCCTACATGGGTCACACGTTCTCATTGCCCTAAAAAATAAACCTGTTAGAACACCTGTGAAAAGAGAATAAATGAATATATGACTTTGTGTGTGTAGGCTTTCTATATGTGCTGAATTCATTCATATCCTGTTTCTTTTCTTCCAATGAATATGTCTAAAAAGGGCAGTTTAATATTGTTACTTTTCTCTAAAATGAATTGGATGTTGTTATCAAACTTATTGAGTTCGTCTTGAAAAGTTTCTATTTCATTTTCATCACCTAGTAGAATAGCAAAAATGTCATCCACATAGCTCCACCAACCTTTCAGTTTTAAGTTAGGGACATTGATATTAGGAACTATATAGATGTTAGCGAGTATTGGTGATAATGAGGACCATATAGCTACTTGTAAAATTGTCCCTCAAACGTGAAATAAGTATCAGTGACAATTTAATCAACGCAAGGAAGACGCCTATTGATATGTTTGGATTGAAAATACCCTCATTATGTTTAGTGTGAAGAAATTCTAATACTTTGTCTAAGGGGACATTGGTGAATAATGCTACTACATCAAAACTGACAATGTGTCCCTTTATGTTCTTTTTCTTGACTGTGTCTATGAAATTTACTGAATGTTTAATATGTGATTCTGAAAATATACCTAAGTATATTCCCAGTTCTCCAGCTAACCACACAGCTAATTTTTTGTTAGGAGATTTCCTCCTAGAAACAATTGGGCCTAGAGGGCAGCCATCCTTGTGTATTTTGGGCTGCCTATATATATATATATATATATATATATATATATATATATATTATATATATACACATACATATATATATATATATATATATATACATATATATATATATATATATATGTGTGTGTGTGTGTGTGTGTGTGTGTGTGTGTGTGTGTGTGTGTGTGTGTGTGTGTGTGTGTGTGTGTGTGTGTGTGTGTCTGTGTGTGTGTGTAAGTTCAGGTAATTTACTTGAGAACTTGATAACAACATCCAATTCACTTTAAAGAAAAGTAACAATAATAAACTACCCTTTTTAGACATACTGATAGAAAGAAAAGAAACAGGATATGAATTCAGCACATACAGAAAGCCCACTCACAAACTCACATATTCAATTTCTTCTCTTTTCACAGTCATGATATAAAAATAGGTGTTCTAACAGGTTATTTTCTTAGGGCAATGAGAACGTGTGACCCTTGTAAGATAGAACAAGAAATAAATTACATCGATAAAAGCTTTGATGCAATAGCATACCCAGAATGGTTCAGAAAAACGGCACTTAACAAAGCTAGGAAGATTTTTTACAGAGCAAATGTAGAGAGTACATGGAATAAAGAAAACAAAAAAATTCCCTTTTATGCCTAAAATGAAACAAATCACTTCAAAAATGAAAGAGAGTATATATAAATTTGTGTATACCTTTGATAATAACGTAAAAAACAAAGTATGTAAAAACAAATTGGAAGGAGAAGACAGTAATACAGATGATGTAGGGGGGTATACATAATTAATTGCAGCAATTGTGGAGACAAATATGTGGGGGAATCAGGTAGGGGATAAGGACTACATTCCAAGAACATAGAAGGGCAGTACACCTTAACTCTCAGGGGAGTGCTATAGCTAGGCATTGTTGGGAAAAAGACCATAGGATGGATTTTCAAAATAGTAGGCTTACATACAAAAGCAATAAAATCAGTCATAGGAGGGTAGTAGAAGGAGCACTCATCAGAGATTAAAGTAATAGAAGGAAACAAAGGTTTTACCTCAGAGGATCCCATAAGCCGAGCTTTTACATTAAAAGAAGCTAAGATTGACCCTTCTGACCTAGAGATTCAGTTTTCTGCCCAACTGACTGTTGGTGACCACTCACTCACCACAAGGGTTAATCCCATTGACCATCAGCTCAGGATATCAGAGCGACAAGAGGGGATTAGCAACTCTCCGGGAAACCAGAACAACCATCATGTAAATATGGCTCAACAAAAAGAAATTCCAGAAGACTGCTGGGCCTTGACCCAGGCTGACAACCTACACATCTCTTGAACAAGGACCACAGATAGCGCCTGAAAGTACTCGAGTGTTGAGCAAAAATAAAATGTAAATACTTATAAGTAGACACCTTATACACAGTAATTTTGTGGGTTTCTTTTTTCAATCTTGAAATGTAATGTACTCGAGTTACCGAACTCATGCAAAGATTTGTCATTCTCTGTTGAGAATTTTGAGCCATTTTGTTTAGGAACAGTTCGACTTTTAGTACAAGAATGGTAAATGAGGAAAATAGAAAGGTTCACACTAATGAGACCCTTATAGTTGTATTATAGCTTTATTTATCCTTTGATCTGATCCACTGATTTTGTTCAGAACTACAATGGATCATAGTTTTGTTATCTTAGACGTTATTGGACGTCTTGAATGTACAAAATTATGAATTGTTTTTTTTTTTATATAGTTTTCATCATTGAAACTTGCAGTTGTGAGTATAAAGTAACTTATTGCTGTGGTCATTTTCTTACGGGAGGGTCTCTCTCTCTCTCTCTCTCTCTCTCTCTCCTCTCTCTCTCTCTCAGCAAACAGCTTTGCCTCATCCTCAAGATTTGTATTTTTTGTTCTCTCTCTCCTTATATCTAGTTATATCCGGATTACACAGAACAGCGATGATTTATAACATCGAACTATCATTTTCTTTATCGTTTTGAAATCGTTTCACCGGACAGTCAAGTAAATTTCCCCGACTTGACTGGAGTTTACCCGAAAGATTCATCCTCAAATAGGGACGAAAATTGAAGCTGGGAAAAGTTGTTAGGAGTCTGACAGCCAAGTGGGAAGGAAGCGAAGGAGCGAGATGAAGAATGGGAGACAAAATCCAGGACTTCTTTTGAAGGGCTCACTGTGGGAAATACGCCCCAGCAGGACAGGAGCAAACTGTAAGCAGTATGCCCTTTTTTGGGGTTATAATCTATAGAGTGTCGAGATATCGTCTTATTGTCTTTGGCCGTGGTTTCCTGAACTTGCTTTTCCCAAGGAAAGTTGAGCGAAGCCTCTTCTTTTGATGTCTCGCCTCATCTGTAGCTCTCCCGCCCCCCCTTCTCTCTCTCTCTCTTTCTCTCTCTCTCTCTCTCTTCTTCTCTCTCTTTCTTTCTCTCTCTCTCTCTCTCTCTATCTCTCTCTTTCTCTCTCTCTCGTCTCTCTCTCTTTCTCTCTACTCTTCCTCTCTTCTCTCTTTCTCTCTCTCTCTCTCTCTCTCTCTCTTACCAACATCATCTACCTCTCATCGGTCTCCCCGTTATTCTGTTTTCATTTAACTCTGAACTATATGACGGAACTTTTTAAAAGCAACGAAACCCGCAGAAAGAATATGAATAAATAGGATAATAAATTTTCTACAGTAACTTTGATGTTTACACACTTAGGAGACAACCCATTGATAAAGAAAAGAAGCTAAGAAATAAGATGAAAGTATCTTATAGGAGGAAAACATCTTTCTTTGCTCTCATCCGACAGTGGGTTTCTGTTCCGACTTTACTTTTTACAATCTCTCTCTCTCTCTCTCTCTCTCTCTCTCTCTCTCTCTCTCTCTTCTCTCTCTCGTGCTATCAAAATCGGTCAAGAAGAAAGTTGACGTTCTTCGGGGACCAGTCCACTCAAGATCTAGCCAATGAAGAGGAAAAGGACGGAAGAGAAGGATGGAGAGAGAGAGAGAGAGAGAGAGAGAGAGAGAGAGAGAGAGAGGACTGTGTTGATGTTGGGAATTAAAAAAATAGTGTGAAGTATGAAAATCAAACCTAAAGTGTAATGCAGCTAGTCACTGGGCATTTTGAAAAAAAATTTCTAGCTGTCATTAACTTGAAGAAAATATGGAGTTTTTGAGCGATGACACTTGAAATTATATAATATCATCGGGATTTGTGGAGAAAAAGGAGACGAGCAATTTCAAACAGCATAAAGGAAAGGGACGAAGGAGTATTGACAGCCGAATCTATGGTAGGAAGAGCAAAGGAAAATGAAAAGTTGAAAATGCCGACGCCGCAGATTGTTGAAAGGATCAGGGGGAACGTATAATATTATATGCAAGTACAGTAGTTTTGTGACGGCGGTAGCGGAAAAAATTATTTCCGCAGCGAAGACGGGAAATGTTTATGGAAATATGAAAAAATAATGGTATCGAGCCGAGTTAAAGGGTAGGTAGGTATCTTGGAGGTGAGGTAGGGGGGGGGGGGTGGGGGGTGGGAGGCGTTGCGAACATGGAACGGCCCCCCGACATTTAAGAGAATGTCTGATGAAGCGTCGTGTCCGGCTATTTCGAGAATATCGACTGTACGACATATTCTCACACGGCTGCTGCAGCAGCTGCAGCAGTTGCAGCCTCCTTCGAAGGTATCAGAAAAGGGCATGAGCTAAAAGGCCCTTAACCCACCCGCGGCCCCTTTCACCCCACTCCACCATCAACACCGCCCAAAGAAGAAGATTTTCCCCTTGCCCTTCGATTGGCTAACGCCCTCAGCTTAAACGGCGGCAGGGTCTGAACGAAAGTCTGCGACGTGAACGAAAGAATTTGCATATCATCAAATCGTGATCCCGAATGGCTGCATAGCTTGGACGCTTTTTATCCTTTCTTGAGTTTTTATCGAGAATTTTCGTTTATGCAATTCTTGATGACTTTCTAATTAGTTGTATCGAGTATTTGCATTATTCCTGGAATGCTAAATCCCGTTCCTAATGGCAGAAATGTTTCGTGCTTGTTATATTCTACTCGTGAAGATAATTCCTGGACTTTTACGTCAAAATCAACCAAGGAATATTATTAGGAATGATTTCATCCGTTTACAGAATTAATAACGTGCATGACATACTTGACTTTTTGAAAAACAACCTTCTTAATATATCTCTTGTCTTGTAGGGGCAGATTAATCTCTCATGATTCCTATTTCCTAGCGTGGACTTTGTTTAATGTGATTCCGTTGTCGTGGTACTTGTAACACTAGATTGTAGATTATGAAGGGGATAGGTATTTTTAGACTATATGTTAAGATGGTTTCAACATGATTTTCAACCTAATTCATTTTCTTTACACTGACTGCTTCTTCGCTGCACGGATGTGTACTTGACTGAGAGAGTTATCGTTTATCTAAGCAAAGCCTGCAACGAATCGACCTTAATCAGCGACCTGGGGTAGCATCCTAAACCCCTGTGAAGTAACATTACCAATTAAAAATTAAAATTTTCGTATAATAACGAAGGTTATAGTATCAGTATCTACTAAGATTTGCAGAACTTTAACCCCTGCACTTCCGGTTATACAAGTTCCCGCAGTTTACTGTTGGATATTTGATAACATGGCATTAGACTGAACTTTTGGTGTTTGCAGCTGGAGAATTTTGCCTCGGTAACGTTTGGAATCTCTCGTCTCGGAAGTTCTGCAGTTCGTACAATGCTTTCCTCTTCTAGTAGAGCGGTTTTGCTATCTAATTTCAGACAAACCAACTCCCAGGTAGTTCGACTTTAGGGATTGGAGAGTTTTGTGATTCTGACTCCTTTCGGTGTGAGTAGAATAAATTGTTAGGTATTTTTTGGTTAATTTTGGTCACTCCATTATATTTTGTGGTCTTTAAGAAAAGGTTATGCTGTGATCAAAGTAAGGATTATTAGCTCCATAAAACGATCGATAGATATATTGGAGGAGGTCTTATACATTATTGACTTTACTTCAAGTATATGAGCTATTGTCGTTTTTGTACTTTTGACAGGAAAACTATGGTTTTCATCTTTTCCCAGCACTGACCTTGGCCCTATAAATCGAAATTGTGAATAGCTTTCCATGCTGTGTAAGACAAGTCTTAACGTTATACTGATATGACGAATATTTAAGTACCCATTGTTTCGAATTTGGAACTGAAAGCTTCAGGATTTTGGTGTTCCAGTTCCCTCAGGGTTTGTCCTCTTTCAGCGATATTCCACTCCTTTTAATATCGATACATTTCCGGTCTTAAAAAGCATTCTGAAATGTAGAGACATGGTACTTGTGGCAGTATCCATTGATCCATTAATTCCCAAGAATTTAACACACAGCTTCTGGAAAATACCCCATACTTTCAGAATTCAATGAATGTAGCTTATTTAGTGATTTAGGATTCCTGGATACCCGTCAAATACTACAATGGTGCTTTTATTTTATTTTTTATTTTTTTAGTTTATAGTTGGTAACCTTAATTTTCACTTAAATTTGTGACTGATTCTGCCGCCATATCCACGAGGACTGTAACTCTCTCTCTCTCTCTCTCGTGTCTTGCCAGGAGTATACTAAGGCAAAATTAAAACCTGAATCAAGGGAAGTACAGAACAGCAGACATTTTCCGCCGTTATTTTTTCTAACATACTGTTGTTCATATTCTCACAAAGTCCACAACATAAGTCTCATAGTGTCAGGGTTAGCCTTTGGGATAACATGAAAAAAGCGTCAGCTTTTTATATAAACTGGCGTAGTCTAGAAAGAAGATTAAGCAACTTGAAAAAAAAGGGAGCATTCGTGAAATACTTTCAGAATCATAATTCCACAGATATAATATTTTTCACGAATATAATTTTTTATATATATATATATATATATATTAATGGTTTAACTTTTCTTGCCTACATCGGCAGATTACCAAGTATAGTTCCTTTGTACAAAATGTTTTTTTTTCTTTTTAAGAAGAGGTATAAAGTTCCCGGAGACTTTTTTTACAAGAAGAAATTGTCCCATTTTCTTTGTTAAATGGATTGTATGAACGGATTTAAACCCTTTCCCGCCGGCAAGAAACCGGCAACTTGCGTGAAACTCTCCCCCATAACGAAATGCCTTTGCAGAATTTCATATTACAAGGAGTGATTTCCATTAAATTCGGTTAGAAATCTCGCCAGCTGTGCAAAACGCGCATGTAGACTTAAAAGACAAGATAATTAACTTAGTTCATTCCTTTTGGAAACTGCGAGGGAAGATTTTATTCTTTGAGTCCTTTTTTCCCCCTCTCTTGCAGAGATTTCCTCTGAAGTCCCGGAGGATGTTGAAACAAAGGCCTTCAGAACGTCCTAAAGACGAGGTAAGAGTGTGAAAGTGGAATACTATTTTCTCCAAATGCTTTGAATCTCGTCTCGCCTCTTTTACTTTGGTTGTGTCTCGCTTTTGGGAGAACTTTGCTTCGCTTCGGAGGAAGTTTCGTTTTGACTGTCGTTGATTTATTCGCTTTCACAGACTTTCCTTCTTTTTTTATTTTTATTTTATTGTTTTTTGTATCAGTAATGGATGGCTTGTGTAGAATCGTCGAACTTAACACGGTGATTAGATTTATGTTGCTGTGAAGTTTTTCCGAATTTCCCATTGCTGGTTTTGACTGCATTAGAATCATACGTATGTGGTACTCTATACATATATGTTATACACACACACACACACACACACACACACACACACATATATATATATATATATATATATATATATATATATATATATATATATATATATATATATATATAATATTATATATATATATATATAGATATATATATATATATATATATATATATATATATATATATATATATATATATATTATATAGACATAGATAAATATCTTCCCCGAACTTCGACTCTTATCTCCAGCCTCCATTTTCAATCCTCAATCTTAGTTCTCATCCAAGCATGTATATGTACGTATATATATATATATATATATATATATATATATATATATATATATATATATATATGTGTGTGTGTGTGTGTGTGTGTGTGTGTGTGTATTTATAGTGTGTATACATACATACTTATAGATAGATGTACTGGTTGTGTGGTAACGCAAGTACAACTTATTTTATATGATAGCATTATGTATATATTTCATTTTTAAATTAAGAAATATTCAGTTTATGATTCGTTTCGCGTCGTCGCCTGAATTTGCTATGAGGTAGATATATTTTTAAGCAGATGAATTGCTGCGGACGAAAATGAGGCATAAAGAAATGGTTGTCATATTAAGATTGGCTTTAATTTCCTCCATATTTCCAAAGCATAACGCTCAACATAGTTTGCCGTCGCAAAAGAAATCTTCTACGGGCTGCTCTAGGAGCAAGAGCCCCTTGCTGGCATAAGGGCAGCTTAATCTCAAACAACAACAAAGAAATCACAGAAAGAGACGAACTCCGTCAGTTTTTTCCAATCTAGCAAGTCACGGGTAACCGTAGCAGCATCAGTGGTGCCAACATGATTGTGCTTCTTTAATCCGAGGGAGCTATAAACAGCGGGCGAAATTAGCATAATTTTAATTCACCATTCTCCGTGCGGGGTGATAAGTCAGCCATTTGTTGAAAAAAGCGTAATTGCGTTAAGCATGGACGCTCGCTTTGACATGAGACTCTATACACTCACCAGTCCACAACGAATTTGAGAAACGTCAATAGGTGTCTCGTCGTATATTGGCTCTTGCAGTTCGACCTGAGCATTAGAAAGTCTCTCTCTCTCTCTCTCTCTCTCTCTCTCTCTCTCTCTCTCTCTCTCTCTACTTGAACGTCTGGAATTAGTTATTAGGGTGAAGTCCAGGTTTCCCTCAACTGTCGGTTTTGTTTGAAACATTTAGCTCTCTTGTCAGGTTGGAGTCCGACAAGGTAATAATTTAACCGTACCTACCTAAAACATCGGTGTTGTTACATATCTGTTAAATTGATGACACCATGTCGTAAAGAAAGGCATCTGATAGAACCTTAGAGAATATTAATAGGACCACCATCGTCACCAAAGAATGAAAAATTAAATTGACTAAAGCTAGTCTTTCATTATAACTTGATGTCGGAGTTCATAGTTCTCATCTATATACAGCAGAACTGCCTTGCTTGTTTGCAGGTGGCAGTGTGGAATTAAATGACACCGTTGCTAAGTTTATTTATAGAACCAAACAGGATCTAAGGGCTTAATGACATCCGTCGAGATATTTCACTCACTTCGACGCAGTTTCTACTTCTCTTACTTGATAGAAAATTTTATTCTGCTTTCTCGGTATGTAATGAAACCGTCTCATTCCCTGATAAAATTCCTGGTATATTGTATTTGATGCTGGTGAGTTGCTTTGCTTTTGATTATGGTGTGTATTCTAAATGTCCTCAGCCACAAGGCTTTACTGTGAAATGGTTATTCAACGGGACAGAATTTTTATGACTTGGAAAAAAAATTATACCTCTCTCTCTCTCTCTCTCTCTCTCTCTCTCCTCTCTCTCACACACACACACACAGTTTCTTTATTTTATGCTCTGGAAAATGAATTATACCCGGTGCTTACCATAATACTGTGCTTCTTCATGATGAAAATTGATGGTGTTGAGATTGAAGAAGTTGCAGCGAGGGAAGGGAATGACTTTGGTGTTCTGAGGGGGAGTAATGGACAACTAGTATACTCTGGCCTGTGAGTCTCCCGACTATAGTTGGCAAGGGTCATCTGCTCCGGTGAACTTGAAACACCCAACCATGAAGAAGGAGGAGAAGTCGATGGAGTCCTTTTCAGGAGTTCAGGTCCAGAAGAAGTCGATGAAGAGTCTTCCGGGATATCAGGAGCGGATTAGGTCCATGGGTTTTCTTTCTCTTCCTCAGGTTTCCTTAGGAGAAACATAGAGTCGGGCAGTTTTTTTTTTCTTTTTTCACTATTTCATTTGGTCAAAACACTGATGCAGGAACTTGATTTCTTCTACGATCTCATAGGTGATCTTTAGTCTACGTTTCATCCTAGTATTGAAATCTCAGAGTTTGTCCTGTAGAACCTTTATACTGTGTTGACATAGTTGCCTGCTAAGATTCTGTTTACTTTGCTTTTGTCTTTTAATAATGTTTATCATTTGTCATAATGTGTTCACGACCTTCAATATGGTCTTCCACTTCCTCATGTATCATATCCCCAAATCGCTCTCAGTATGCTTCCCTGATTGCCCGAAGGATTTTTGTTTTAATTCATTAAATTCAGTCCCAGGAAAAGCCTTTGAAGTCATGAATGATTTCATCCCTAAAGGCTTTCAACATGCATTGGCTGCTTCTGGTCTCGATTAATCTATTGAGGATTATATGAATTTGAAAGGAAATGCAGTTTAGGTTCCCCGCAAATAGTCGCCAGTCTCCTCAGCTATTTTCCTTCATGGAAGAGGTCACTCTCAAACATCATTTATAGGGATAGATGACCTCAAATCAGCCTCTGTCATAGAGAATAAAGACCTAAG
>NC_061088.1:82320587-82378087 GCF_015104395.2 Macrobrachium nipponense
GAAACGGGTACAGTGTGACAGTGACCTTAAACACTCAGCCATGACTCGCGGTGTAAGCGTGTTTATAGTTACTGTCTCCCTGTTTCCAACGCCAAAAAAGGCTCGGGTTCGAATCTTCGTCAGGTTAGGACGAATTGTCATATATATAATTTTTATTGGGTGTAATACTTAAAAGTATAGAAATGTCACGAGTGAAATTGACGAATTATCGTCCCTTGTTTTTGGCTGTTTTGATAATTATGTGTCTGACATTCACTAGTGATTGTTACACCTCTTTCTTTTCAGAGGAGGACAGATTAAGTTTTGAATGGTTATAATTAAACACGATTACTGAGAATCGCTTCGCTCCCATTATCTGATGGTGTTCTTCAGGGTTTTATTCTCATATATTTCACTGTCTTATTTTATTCTGTGGCTGCATTCTGTTTACTTTTCAACTTATTGACGTTACCAGTGATTGAAAACACGGTTGCTCGTTTACTATGAGATTCAGGGCCCCTGTAACACGGTTTTTTCGCAATAACGTTTTATCTATGCATTTCATAAATATAACGCTTATTCAGAATACATATTATATCTACACATAAATTTTGACTGTATTCTGCATTACGTAGGTTGAATAAATTTGGTACTTAAAATGTAAAAGTGACTTTTTTTGAAGACGGGCCAACTTACTCAGAGAAAAAGTTTCGAATGCATTCGTTACGTAACTTATGACAGCATTTCTTCCCTCTTTCTCGATGGATGATTGGCTATACGTAAAGAAGGCTAAACTTCTGGCAACAATGACATAAAAATTTAAATACAAGCAAAGCAGTACACCTTTATGAACTATGGAACCTCTCCACTGATAATTGTCATAATGAACAAACCAACAAAATATGTTGATAAATACAAAAGCACTTCGATTATTAGTCTAACTCCCAATCAGATTGACGAGATGTAGGGAATAGTTGGTAATTTTCAAAAACATAGTAGACAAGCTTGATTTGATAACTGCTATATCCAATGTCAAGCAATTTTTATTTATTGGCTATCTACCTATGTACTGATAAAAAAAAAAAAAAAAAAAAATAGCCGGTACCGTATATTGGCTTTAAACCTTCGCCAATAATTATCGTCAGAATGATAACCATGAGGCTCCACCCACTTTCGCCTCGTTATAATTCAGGATAACACTGAAGGCTACCATGGGCATTGTTGGATTAGAAAATTTAACTTCTGGCTATAAAAACTAATTTCTCGAGTAATTGTAAGAAGTGCTAAATGATCCTCAAGCAGTTGGCCTAAACGTTTAATTCATGTATATGTAACATATATTACTGCTATACTGTTGCTGCACTACTGCTACAGTAGTATTACTACGCTAGCGCTGATACCCCACCCACATCTATGTATCGTTCCGCCATTCATAAAGTCTTTGGGTTTCAGAACCGATGGAGTTTCTGTCTAGTGGATGGGCGGGGCAACATTTCGTCAAAGGTGTTTGTTTACCTTGCTTACGTAATGAATGTTTTTCGACTCTTGGCTCGTAATCATTGGCCATGGCGTCGGCTAGATCATTTTTACTCTATAAAAATTAAAACTATCGGGTTTAGGTTATTGATAATGCTGACAAAATTTGTGTGTGGTTGTAAAATATACATATGTCAACTTTCAGCTACATCCGATGCTTTGACAAGGAGCCTGAATCTCATAGTAGGTTATGCCGACTCTGTGCCAGCACAAGTCTTTTCCTCAAGGCCATGGTGTTGGAGAGGATGGCATAATTGGTGAAGTTCTCTGGGCTCCTGCCACCCGACAGACAGTCTCCCTCACGATTCCACAACCCATTACTGTTAGCGTAGATAATTACTCTTTCTAATGCTTCCTAGTTTGATCTTGAGGGAATATCTAAAATTCATGCTAGTTTCATCTCTTCCAAAGCATAATGCTCTAGTTTATATTAGTTTTCTGTAAAAGAAAACCATTGAGAAGGCTATGCCTGTCTGACTGCACTTTTTCTGTCTACTGAGGCTAGAGGGCTGCGAATTGGTGTTTTGATCATCCACCCTCAATCATCGAACACACTAAATTGCAGCCCTCTAGCCTCAACAGTTTTTTTTATTTTATTTAAGGTTAATGTTAGCCATGATCCTGCGTCTGGCACTCAACAACACAGGCCACCACCGGACTGTGGCTGAGAGTCTCATGGACCGTGGCTGAGAGTCTCATGGGCCTTGGCTGGGAGTTACTATTTTTATGTCAAGTCTCCCTTATATCTTTATTCCACTCATTGATGATATTATCAGCTTCCTTTTAAGCCAGCTTCATTAACGTTCAAATTATTCCCAGCTTTTATCTGGGAGGCTGTTTCTAGCGATCACTGAACGGCTCATTTATCTTATTGAAACAGCACATTCCACTTTCCCTTGTTGTTTTTTGGTTATTTTTCTTTTCCATAGATGCCAGTTGACCTCTACCCTCCCCTTTTGGCACTTTCAAGCCAAAGTTTTGTATAAATGGAGAGAATTTCCGGAGGTCTGGGCGACTCCCAATACCTGCATTCACCATATTTCTTATTTACTTTGTGGAGATCGGTATTCCCTGGGTTGCTCGGCTCAGTCTTGTGTTTCTTTTATCATCAGGTACAGAATTATTCCTTGCTTCTGTTTTCCCATTCCCTGAAATTCTCCTTCTTGAAGAGACGATGTAGTCTATCCTTTAAGACGAAGTGGCTGATGCACTCTTTCCTTTAAGATTGAGAGGCTGGTTTATTTTGTCCTTTAAGATTGAGAGATTGGTTTATTCTGTCCTTTAAGAATGAGAGATTGGTTTATTCTGTCCTTTAAGATTGAGGAGAAATGGTTTCCTTCTGTCCTTTAAAGAATTGTAGGTTGGTTTATTCTGTCCTTTAAGATTGAGAGATTGGTTTATCTGTCCTTTAAGATTGAGAGATTGGTTTTTTATTTTGTCCTTTAAGATTGAGAGGCTGGTGTATTCTGTCCTTTAAGATTGAGAGGCTGGTTTATTCTGTCCTTTAAAATTGAGAGGCTGGTTTATTATGTCCTTTAAGATTAAGAGACTGGTTTATTCTGTCCTTTAAGATTGAGAGGCTGGGTTATTCTGTCCTTTAAGATTGAGAAACTGATGCATTCTGTCCTTTAAGATTGAGAGGCTGGTGTATTCTGTCCTTTAAGTTTGAGAGACTGGTTTATTCTGTCCTTTAAGATTGTGAGGCTGGTTTATTCTGTCCTTTAAAATTGAGAGATTGGTTAATTCTGTCCTTTAAGATTAAGAGACTGGTTTATTCTGTCCTTTAAGATTGAGAGACTGGTTTATTCTGTCCTTTAAGATTAAAAGGCTGGTGTATTCTGTCCTTGAAGATTGAGAGGCTGGTTTATTCTATCCTTTAAGATTGAGTGGCTGGTTTATTCTGTCTTTTAAGATTGAGAGGCTGGTTTATTCTGTCCATGAAGATTGAGAGGCTGGTTTATCCTGTCCTTGATGATTGAGAGGCTGGTTTATTCTGTCCTTTAAGATTGAGAGGCTGGTTTATTCTGTCCTTGAGATTGAGAGGCTGGTATTGTCCTAAGATTGAGAGGCTGGTTTATTCTGTCCTTGAAGATTGAGAGATTGGTGTATTCTGTCCTTTAAGATTGAGAGGCTGGTTTATTCTATCCTTTAAGATTGAGTGGCTGGTTTATTCTGTCTTTTAAGATTGAGAGGCTGGTTTATTCTATCCTTTAAGATTGAGTGGCTGGTTTATTCTGTCTTTTAAGATTGAGAGGCTGGTTTATTCTATCCTTTAAGATTGAGTGGCTGGTTTATTCTGTCTTTTAAGATTGAGAGGCTGATATATTCTATCCTTCAAGATTGAGAGACTGATGCATTCTGTCCTTTAAGATTGAGAGGCTGGTGTATTTTGTCCTTTAAGATTGATAGGCAGGTTTATTCTGTCCTTTAAGATTGATAGGCAGGTTTATTCTTCCTTAAGATTGAGAGGATGAATGCATTCTGTCTTTAAGATTGAGAGGCTGGTTGTATTCTGGGTCCTTTTTAAGATTCGTCACGAGAGGCTGGTTGGTATTTGTCCTTTAAGATTGATAGGCCGGTTTATTCTATTCCTTGAAGATTAGAGGCTGGTTATTATGTCCTTTAGATTTGATGAGGCTGGTGTATTCTGTCCTTTAAGATGAGAGGCTGGTGTATGCTGTCCTTTAAAATTGGAGGCTGGTGTTGTTATTCTGTCCTTTAAGATTGAGAGGTCGGTGTATTCTGTTCCTTTAAGATTAAGATTGAGAACGTGAGAGGCTGGGTTATTCTATCCTTGAAGATTTAGAGGCTGTTTATTCTGTCCTCTAAGATTGAGAAGGACTGATGCATTTTTGTCCTTTAGATTGAGAGGCTGGATATTCTATCCTTTTAGAGATTGAGAGTACTGTGCAATTATCGTCCTTTAAGATGAGAGGCTGGTGTATTCTGTACTTAAGATGAGAGACTGATGCATTCTGTCCTTTAAGATTGAGAGGCTGGTGTATTCTGTCCTTTAAGATTGATAGGCTGGTTTATTCTATCCTTGAAGATTTAGAGGCTGGTTTATTCTGTCCTTTAAGATTGAGAGACTGATGCATTTTGTCCTTTAAGATTGATAGGCTGGTTTATTCTATCCTTGAAGATTTAGAGGCTGGTTTATTCTGTCCTTTAAAGATGAGAGGCTGGTTGTATTCTGTCCTTTAAGATTGAGAGGCTGGTGATTCTGTCCTTAAGATTGAGAGGCTGCGTGTATCAAGCTGTCCTTTAAGATTGAGAGGGTGGTGATTCTGTCCTTTTAAGATTGATAGGATGGCATCTAATCCTTGAAGAATTTAGAGGCTGGTCCCTTTCTTCTGTCCTTTAAGATGAGAGACTGATGCATTTTGTCCTTTAAGATTGAGAGGCTGGTATAATTCTATCCTTTAAGATTAGATGAGACTGATGATTTCTGTCCATTAAGATTGAGAGGCATGGATGTATTCTGTCCTTAAGAGTGAGAGACTGATGCATTTTGTCCTTAAGATTGAGAGGCTGGTGTATTCTGTCCTTTAAGATTGAGAGATGATGCATTCGTCCATTAAGATTGAGAGGTTGGGTGTTCTTGTCCTTTAAGATTGAGAAGAGACTGATGCATTTATGTCCATTTAAGATTGAGAAAGGCTGGGTGGTATTCCTTTGTCCTTTAAGATTGAGAGGACTGATTGCCATCCTGTCCATTTAAGATTATGAGAGGCTGGTTGTATTTCTTTGTCCTTTAAGAATTTGAGGAGGCAGGTGAATTCTGTCCTTAAGATTGAGATGCAGGGTTATTCTGTCCTTAACGATTGAGAAGGCTAGGGCAGGTGTAATTCTGTCCCATTTAAGATTGACGAGGACTGGGGATTGGTAATTCCTGTCCATTTAAGATTGGAGGAGACTGGATGTATTCTGTGGTCCTTTAAGATTGCGGAGACTGAATGCATTCTTGTCCTTTAAGGATTGAGGAGACTGGGGGGATGATTCTGTTCCTTTAAGACTTGAGAGACTGATGCATTCTGTCCTTTTCTTAAGGATTGAGAGGCAAGGTGTATTCTTGTCCTTTAAAGATTGAAGAGGCAGTGGTATTCGTCTTTAGATTGAGAGGCAGTGTATTCCTTAACCTTTAGAATGAGAGGGCTGGTTGTTAATTCTGTCCTTTAAGATTGAGAGACTGGGATGCATTCCTGTTCCTTTAAGATTGAAGAGGACTGGGGATTGCATTCTGTCCTTTAAGATTGTGAGTGACTGATGCATTCTGTCCTTTAAGATTGAGAAGACTGATGCCATTCTGTCCTTAAGATTGAAAGACTGGTGCATTCTGTCCTTTAAAGATTGATTAGACGATGCATTCTGTCCTTTAAGATTGAGAGGCTTTTGTGTATTCCTTTGTCCTTTAAGATGAGAGGCCAGGTGTTGGTACTTCGGTTCCTATTACGATGACCGAGGCTTTGGTTTATCTGTCCTTACCGATTGAGAGGCCTGGTTTATTCTGGTCCTTTAAGATTGATTAGGCAGGTTTATTCTGTCCTTTGAAGATGAGAGGGATGGTATAGTCTATTCCTTTAAGGTTTGAGAGAATAATGTATTCCTTTGTCCTTTAAGATTTGAGAGGGCTTGTGTTTCTGTCCTTTAAGATTGAGAGGACTGGAGCATTCTTTTGTCCTTTTCTCTCCTCCCTTTAAAGATTGGAGAAGACTGATGCATTCTGTCCTTTAAGAGTGAGAGGACTGATGCAATTCTGCCTTTAAGATTGAGGAAAGGATGTAGGTTGTTGTATTCCGTTTCCGTTAAGATTGGATGAAGATGATGCTTGGTTTTATTTCTGTCCTTTAAGATTGAGAGGCAGGTGTATTCTGTCATTTAAGATTGAGAGGCGTTGGTATTCTGTCCTTTAAGTTTGAGACTAATGTATTCTGTCCTTTAAGATTGAGAGGCTGGTGTATTCTGTCCTTTAAGATTGAGAGACTGAGCATTCTCGTCCTTTAAGATGAGAGATGATGCATTCTGTCCTTTAAGATTCAGAGACTGATCATTTCTGTCCTTAAGATTGAAGAGGCTGGTGTATTCTGTCCTTTAAGATTGAGAGACTGATGCATTCTGTCCTGTAAGATTGAGAAGGCAGGTGTATTCTGTCCTTTAAGATTGAGAGGCTGTTTATTCTGTCCTTAAGATTGAGAAGGCCTGTGTATTCTGTCCCTTAAGATTGAGAGTCTGGTTTATTCTGTCCCTTTAAGATGAGAGGCTGGTTATTCGTCCTTTAAGATTGAGAGGCAGGTTATTCTGTCCTTTAAGATTGGAGGCAGGTGTATTCTGTCCTTAAGATGAAGAGACTGATGCATTCTTTCCTTTAGTCTGAAGAGACTGATGCGTTCTGTCCTTTAAGATTGAGAGACGATGCATTCTGTCCTTAAGATTGAGAGGACTGATGCTTCTGTCCTTTAAAGATTGAGTAACTGATGCATTCTGTCTTTAAGATTGAGAGATGATGCATTCTGTCCTTTAAGGATTGAGAAGGCTGGTGTATTCTGTCCTTTAAGGAATTGAGAGACTGATTGCATTCTGTCCTTTAAGAATTGAGAGGCAGTGTGTATTCTGTCCTTTAAGATTGAGAGGCTGGTTTATTCTGTCCTTTAAGATTGGAGAAGCCTGGTGTAATTCTGTCCTTTAAGATTGATAGATCAGGTTTATTCTGTCCTTTGAAATTGAGAGGCTTGGTATATTCCTATCCTTTAAGATTGAGAGACCTGATGGATTCTGTCCCCATTAGATTGAGAGGCATGGTGTATTCCTTTGTCCTTTAAGAATTTGAAGGAGGCAGGTGTATTCTGTCCCTTTAAATTGAAGGCAGGTTGTATTCTGTCCTTTAAGATTGAGAAGGAAAGTGTATTCGTCCTTTTAGGATTGAGAGGCAGGAGTTCTGTCCTTTAAGATTGGAGCAGGGTTTGTATTCTGTCCTTTAAGATTGAGAGCAGGTGATTCTTTTCCTTTAAGATTGAGAGGCAGGTGTATTCTGTCCTTTAAGACCTTGAGAGGCAGGTGTTATTCTGTCCTTTTAAATTGAGAGACTGATGCATTCTGTCCTTTAGATTGAGAGACTGATGCTATTCTGTCCTTTATGATTGAGAGACTGATGCTTTGTCCTTTAAGATTGAGAGACTGATGCAATTCCTGTCCTTTTAAGATTGAGAGACTGATGCAGTTCTGTCCTTTAAGATTGAGAGATCTGATGTATTCTGTCCTTTAAGATGAGAGACTGATGCATTCTGTTCTTTTAAGATTGAGAGGCTGGTGTATTCTGTCCTTTAAGATTGAGAGACTTGATGCATTCTGTTCCTTTAAGATTGGAAGACTGATACATTCTGTCCTTTAAGATTGAGAGACTAATGCATTCTGTCCTTTAAGATTGAGAGAACTGATGCATTCTGTCCTTTAAGATTGAGAGGTGGTGTATTCTGCCTTTAAGATTTGAGAGACTGATGCCATTCTGTCTTTTAAGATTTGAGAGGCAGGGTGTATTCTGTCCTTTAAGATTGAGAGGCTGGTTTATTCTGTCCTTTAAGATTGAGAGGCTGGTGTATTCTGTCCTTTAAGATTGATAGACAGGTTTATTCTGTCTTGAAGATTGAGAGGCTGGTATATTCTATCCTTTAAGATTGAGAGACTGATGTATTCTGTCCATTAAGATTGAGAGGCAGGTGTATTCTGTCCTTTTAGATTGAGAGGCAGGTGTATTCTGTCCTTTAAGATAGAGAGGCAGGGTGTTTTTCTGTCCCCTTTAAAGATTGAGAGCAGGGATTCTGTCCTTTTAGATTGAGAGCAGGTGTATTCTGTCCTTTAAGATTGAGAGGCAGGTGTATTCTGTCCTTTAAGATTGAGAGGCAGGTGTATTCTGTCCTTTAAGATTGAGAGGCAGGTGTATTCTGTCCTTTAAGATTGAGAGGCAGGTGTATTCTGTCCTTTTAGATTGAGAGACTGATGCATTCTGTCCTTTTAGATTGAGAGGCTGGTGTATTCTGTCCTTTTAGATTGAGAGGCTGGTGTATTCTGTCCTTTAAGATTGAGAGGCAGGTGTATTCTGTCTTTTAAGATTGAGAGACTGATGTATTCTGTCCATTAAGATTGAGTGGCAGGTGTATTCTGTCCTTTTAGATTGAGAGGCAGGTGTATTCTGTCCTTTAAGATTGAGAGGCAGTTGTATTCTGTCCTTTAAGATTGAGAGGTAGGTGTATTCTGTCCTTTAAGATTGAGAGGCAGGTGTATTCTGTCCTTTTAGATTGAGAGACTGATGCATTCTGTCCTTTTAGATTGAGAGGCTGGTGTATTCTATCCTTTAAGATTGAGAGACTGATGCATTCTGTCCTTTAAGATTGAGAGACTGATGCATTCTGTCCTTTAAGATTGAGAGACTGATGCATTCTGTCCTTTAAGATTGAGAGACTGATGCATTCTGTCCTTTAAGATTGAGAGACTGATGCATTCTGTCCTTTAAGATTGAGAGGCTGGTGTATTCTGTCCTTTAAGATTGAGAGACTGATGCATTCTGTCCTTTAAGATTGAGAGACTGATGCATTCTGTCCATTAAGATTGAGAGACTGATGCATTCTGTCCTTTAAGATTGAGAGACTGATGCATTCTGTCCTTAAGATTGAGAGGCTGGTGTATTCTGTCCTTTAAGATTGAGAGACTGATGCATTCTGTTCTTTAAGATTGAGAGGCAGGTGTAATCTGTCCTTTAAGATTGAAAGGCTGGTTTATTCTGTCCTTTAAGATTGAGAGGCTGGTGTATTCTGTCCTTAAAGATATATAGGCAGGCTTATTCTGTCTTGAAGATTGAGAGGCTGGTATATTCTATCCTTTAAGATTGAGAGACTGATGTATTCTGTCCATTAAGATTGAGAGGCAGGTGTATTCTGTCCTTTTAGATTGAGAGGCAGGTGTATTCTGTCCTTTAAGATTGAGAGGCAGGTGTATTCTGTCCTTTAAGATTGAGAGGCAGGTGTATTCTGTCCTTTTAGATTGAGAGGCAGGTGTATTCTGTCCTTTAAGATTGAGAGGCAGGTGTATTCTGTCCTTTAAGGTTGAGAGGCAGGTGTATTCTGTCCTTTTAGATTGAGAGACTGATGCATTCTGTCCTTTAAGATTGAGAGACTGATGCATTCTGTCTTTTAAGATTGAGAGGCAGGTGTATTCTGTCCTTTTAGATTGAGAGACGGATGCATTCTGTCCTTTTAGATTGAGAGGCTGGTTTATTCTATCCTTTAAGATTGAGAGACTGATGCATTCTGTCCTTTAAGATTGAGAGACTGATGCATTCTGTCCTTTAAGATTGAGAGGCAGGTGTATTCTGTCCTTTTAGATTGAGAGACGGATGCATTCTGTCCTTTTAGATTGAGAGGCTGGTTTATTCTATCCTTTAAGATTGAGAGACTGATGCATTCTGTCCTTTAAGATTGAGAGACTGATGCATTCTGTCCTTTAAGATTGAGAGGCTGGTGTATTCTGTCCTTTAAGATTGAGAGACTGATGCATTCTGTCCTTTAAGATTGAGAGGCAGGTGTATTCTGTCCTTTAAGATTGAGAGGCTGGTTTATTCTGTCCTTTAAGATTGAGAGGCTGGTGTATTCTGTCCTTTAAGATTGATAGGCAGGTTTATTCTGTCTTGAAGATTGAGAGGCAGGTGTATTCTGTCCTTTAAGATTGAGAGGCAGGTGTATTCTGTCCTTTAAGATTGAGAGGCAGGTGTATTCTGTCCTTTTAGATTGAGAGGCAGGTGTATTCTGTCCTTCAAGATTGAGTGGCAGGTGTATTCTGTCCTTTAAGATTGAGAGGCAGGTGTATTTCTGTCCTTTTAAGATTGAAGAGGCTGAGGAGGCAGGTGTATATTCGTCCTTTGGAAAGATTGAGAGGCAGGTGTTATTACTGTCCTTTGTAAGATTGAGAGGGCGGGTGTATTCTGTCCTTTTAGATTGGGGAGGAGACTGATGGCATTTGTGTGTTTTAGATTGAGAAGACTGATGCAATTCTGTCCATTTAAAGATTGAGAGACTGATGCATTCTGTCCTTTAGATTGATCTTGCAGGTTTGTATTCTGTACCTTTCTAAAGATTGATGAAGGCTGGTTTTATTCTGTTCCTTTAAGATTGAGAGGCTGGTTTATTCTGTCCTTTAAGATTGATAGGCAGGTTTATTCTGTCTTGAAGATTGAGAGGCTGGTATATTCTATCCCTTTAAGAGTTGAGGAGGACGATGATATTCTGTCCAGTTAAGATTGAGAGGCAGGTGTATTCTGTCCTTTTAGATTGAGAGGCAGGTGTATTCTTGTGTCCTTTAAGATTGGCAGAGGCAGGTGGTATTCTGACCGTTTTAAGATTATGTTGTTGGTGGGTTGTTGCGGGGGTGTGTTGTTTTTGGTAGAGGCGGGTATTCTGGTCTTTAGATGGAGGCCGGGTTATTCTGTTCCTTTTTAAGATTGGAGAGGGCAGGTGTATTCTTTGTCCTTTAAAAGATTGAGAGGCAAGGTGTTATTCTTGTCCTTGGAAAAGATTGAGAGGGACTGGATGTATTCTGTCCCTTTTTAGATTGAAGAGGACTGGATGCATTGCTTGTCCTTTTAAGATTGAGGACTGATGCATTCTGTCCTTTAAGATTGAGAGGCAGGTGTCGTATGTCCTTTTAAGATTTGAGGAGGACTGATTGCATTCTGTCCTTTAAGATTGAAGAGGCTCGGTGTATTCTGTCCTTTAAGAGTTGAGAGACGGATTCATTCTGTCCTTTAAGATGAGAACTGATTGCTTCGTGTCCGTTTTAAGATTGAGAGGCAGGTGGTATTCTGTCCTTTAAGATTGATAGAGGCTGGTGTATTCCTTTGTCCTTTAAGATTGGAGGCGAGACTGATTGCATTCTGTACCTTTAAGATTGAGAGCAGGTGTATCTGTCTTTAGATTGAGAGGCTGGTTATTCCTTTGTCGTTTAAGATTGAAGAGGCGACTGGTTGCTCTTTCTGTCCTTTAAGATTGATGAGGACTGGTGGTATTCTGTCCATTTAAGATTGAGAGGGCAGTCGTATTATGTCTTTATTTCGATTGAGAGCAGGTGGTATTCCTGTCCGTTAAGATTGAGAGGCAGGTGAATCTGTCCTTTTAGGATTGCGAGGCAGTGTAATTCTGTCTTTTAGATTGAGAGGCTGGTTTTTTGTCTTCTGTCCTTTAAGATTGAAGAGGCTGGTGTATTCTGGCCGTGTAGATTGAGAGGCAGGTTGTCTTCTGTCCTTTTAAAAGATTGAGAGGCAGGTGGTATTCTGTCCTTTACGATTGAGAGGCTGGTGTATTCTGTTCCATTTAAGATTGAGAGGCTGGTGTATTCTGTCCTTTCGATTGAGAAGGCAGGTGTTATTCCTGTTCCTTTTAAAGATTGGAGAGGACAGGTGTCAATTTCTTGTCCTTTTAGGATGAGAAGGCAGCAGGGTTGTATTCTGGTCCTTTTAAGAATTGAGAGGGATGGTGTATTTATCTGTTCCTTTAAGACTAGAGGATGGTGTATTCCTGTCCTTTTAGATGAAGGCCAGGTGTTTATCCTGTTCCTTTAGATTTGAGAGGCTGCGTGCTATTCGGTCCTTAAGATGAGAGGACTGATGATTCTGTCCATTAAGATTGAGAGGCAGGGTATTCTGTCCTTTTAGATTGAGAGGCAGGTGTATTCTGTCTTCCGATTGGAGGGCAGGTGTTATTCTGTCTTTTAGATTGGAGAGGAAGGTGTATTCTGACCTTAGATGAGAGATGAAAGTATTATGTCCATAAGATTGAGAGCTGGTTTAATCTGTCCTTGAAGATTGGGAGACTGATGATTCTGTCCATTAAGATGAGAGGCTGGTTTATTCTGCCTTAAGATTGAGAGATGATGCCATCCTGTCCCTTTAGAATCATTGAGAGGCTGGTGTATTCTGTCCTTTAGATTGAGAGGCAGGTGTATTTCTGTCCTTTAAGATTGAGAGGATGGGTATTCTGTCCTTTAAAGATTGAGATGCTGGGTATCCTGTCCTTTTTAGATTGAGAGCAGGTGTATTCTGTCCCTTTAGATTGAGCGGCTGGTGTATTTCTGTCCTTTAAGATTGAGAGACGGATGTTATTCTGTCCATTAAGATTGAGAGGCACGGTGTATTCTTCTTTTAGATTGAGAGGGCAGGTGTATTTCTGACCTTTAAGATGAGGAATGATGCATTCTGTCCATTAAGATTGAGAGGTGGTGTATTCTGTCCTTAAGATTGAGAGGATTGATGCATTCTGTCCATTAAGATGAGAGCTGGTTTATTCTGTCCTTAAAGGATTGAGAGACTGATGCATTCGTCCATTAAGATTGAGAGGCAGGTGATGATTCATTCTGTCCTTTAAGATTGAGAGACAGACTGATGCATTCTATCCTTTAAGATTGAGAGCTGTGATGCATTCTTATCCTTTAAAGATTGAGATTACTGTTGGTGCAGTCCTTGTCCCATTAAAGAATTTGGAGACCTGATGTTCTGGATCCATTTAAGATTGTGAATTAAGAACTGATGCAATTCTGTCCATTGTTAAGATTGAGCGGACTGATGCATTCTGTCCATTGCAGATTGAGAGACTGATGCATTCTAGATCCATTTAATAAGATTATGAGAGACTGATGCAATTCTGGGATGTCCATTGTAGTTGAGAGACTGATGCATTGATCCATTTAAGATTGAGAGACTGATGATTGCATTCATAAGTCTTTAAGAGTGATTGAGACTGATGCAATTCTGGTCCATTCCCTTTAGAAAGAGTATTTGAGAATGATGCATTCTATCCTTAATGATTGAGAGCTGATGCATTCTGTCCTTTAAGATTGAGAGACTGATGCAATTCTGATCCATTTAAGATTTATGAGAGACATGATGCTTCTGTCATTTAAGATTGAGAGACTGATGCTTTCTGTCATTTAAGATTGAGAGAGAACTGATGCATTCTATCCTTTAAGATTGAAGAGCTGATGCATTCTGTCCATTAAGATTGAGGACCTGAATGCTTCTATTCCTTTAAGATTGAGAGCTGATGCATTCCTGATCATTTAAGATTGAGAGACTGTTGCATGCTTCTCCTTTATTCTAAATGAGAGACTTTGGATGCATTCTGTCCTTTAGAGAACTGATGCAATTCTAATCCTTTACGATTGAGACTGTGGGCATTCTAATCCTTTAATATTGGAGAGACCTGGATGCATTCTGTCACTAAGGATTGAAGAGACTTGATGCATTCTAACCTTAAAGATTGAGAGAATGTTTTGCATTCTGTCTTTAAGTTGGAGAAGAACTGATTGCATTCTGCCTTTAAGATTTCCACAGTTTGAAGAAGACTGATGCATTCTATCTTTAAGATTGAGAGACTGATGCCATTCTGTCCCTTTAAGATTGAGAGACTGATGCCATTATATAGTCCTTCAGATTGAGATACCTTTGAATGCATTCTATCCTTTAGATTGGAGACTGAATGCATTCTGTCCATTAGGATTGAGAGAACTTGATGCATTTCTATCCTTTAAGATTGAGAGACCTTGAATCATTCTATCCTTTAAGATTGGAGGACTTGATGCATTCTATTTCTTTAAGGATTGAGAGACTGATGCAATTCCTATCCCTTTAAGATTGGAGACTGATCATTCTATCCTTTAAGATTGAGAGACTGAAAAAAAATGCATTCTGTCCTTTAAGATTGAGAGACCTTTGAATGCAATTCTGTCCATTAAGATTGAAGCCAGACTGATGGCATTCCTATCCTTTAAGATTGAGAGACCTGGTGCATTCTGTCTCTTTAAAGATTTGAGAGACTGATGCAATTCTGTCGCATAAGATTGAGAGGCAGGTGTATTTTTGTCCTTTAAGATTGATAGAGCTGGATGCCATTTCTATCCTTTAAGATTGAGAGACTGATGCATTCTGTCCGCATTTAAGATTCTGAAAGACTGATGCATTCTAAATGCCTTTAAGATTGACAGACTTGAAGGCATTCCTTTGTCCTTTAAGATTGAGAGACTGAATCATTCTGTCCTTAAAGAATTGTTTTAGAGACTGATTGCATTCTATCGCTTTAAGATTGAGAGACTGATGCATTCTGTCCCTTAAGATTGAGAGACTGATGCATTCTGTCATTAAGATTGAGAGAACTGATGCATTCTATCCATTTAAGATTTGAGAGAACTATGCATTCTAATCCCTTTAAGATTGGAGACTGATGGCATTCTATCCTTTAAGATTGAGAGACTTGATGCATTCTATGCCTTTAAGATTGAGAGACTGATGCATTCTGTCCATTAAGATTGGAGAAGACTGATGCATTCTGTCCATAAGATTGGAGAGACTGATGGGCATTCATCCTTTAAGATTGAGAGACTTGATGCATCTATCCTTTAAGATTGAGAGACTGATGCATTCTATCCTTTAAGATTGAGAGACTGATGCATTCTGTCCATTAAGATTGAGAGACTGATGCATTCTGTCCTTTAAGATTGAGAGACTGATGCATTCTATCCTTTAAGATTGAGAGACTGATGCATTCTGTCCTTTAAGATTGAGAGACTGATGCATTCTATCCTTTAAGATTGAGAGACTGATGCATTCTATCCTTTAAGATTGAGAGACTGATGCATTCTATCCTTTAAGATTGAGAGACTGATGCATTCTATCCTTTAAGATTGAGAGACTGATGCATTCTGTCCATTAAGATTGAGAGACTGATGCATTCTATCCTTTAAGATTGAGAGACTGAATGGCATTCCTGTCCATTAAAGATTGAGAGACTGATGCATTTCTGTCCATTAAAGAGAGAAGACTGATGCATTCTGTCCATTAAGATTGAGAGACTGATGCATTCTATCCTTTAAGATTGAGAGACTGATGCATTCTATCCTTTAAGATTGAGAGACTGATGCATTCTATCCTTTAAGATTGAGAGACTGATGCATTCTGTCCATTAAGATTGAGAGACTGATGCATTCTGTCCATTAAGATTGCAAGCGACTTGATGGCATTCTGTCCATTAAGATTGAGAGAACTGATGGCATTCTTATCCTTTACAGATTGAGAGACCGATGCATTCTGTCCTTTAAGTTGAAGAGAAACTGATGCATTTCTATCCTTTAAGATTGAGAGACTGATGCATTCTGTCCATTAAGATTGAGAGACTGATGCATTCTGTCCATTAAGATTGAGAGACTGATGCATTCTGTCCATTAAGATTGAGAGACTGATGCATTCTATCCTTTAAGATTGAGAGACTGATGCATTCTATCCTTTAAGATTGAGAGACTGATGCATTCTGTCCATTAAGATTGAGAGACTGATGCATTCTGTCATTATAAGATTGACAGAAGAGCTGATGCCATTCTATCCTTTAAGATTGAGAGACTGAATGCATTCTATCTTTAAGATTGAGAGACTTGTGTCATTCTGTCGCATTAAGATTGAGAGACTGATGCATTCTATCCTTTAAGATTAAGAGACTGATGCCCATTCCTTCCTTTTAAGATTGAGAGATGAGCATTCTTCCATTAAGATTGAGAGACTGATGCATTCTAGTCCTTTAAGATGAGAGACGAGAGACTGCATGCATTCTATTTTTAAGATTGATTAGACTGATGCATCTACTTTAGATTGAGTAGACTCGATGCATTCTGTCCATTAAGATTGAGAGACTGAGCATTGTGCCCTTTAAGATTGAGAGACTAGATGCCATATCATCCTTAAGATTGAGAGACTGATGCATTCTATCCTTTAGATGGAGGAGAATGATGCATCATGTTCCATCAAGACTGAGAGACTGATGCATTCTGTCCTTTTAAAATTGAGCAGACTGATGCATTATATCTTTTAAGATTGATGAGACTGATGCATTCTATCCTTTAAGATTGAGGGGACTGATGCATTCATCCTTTAAGATTGAGAGACTGATGCATTCTATCCTTAAGATTGAGAGAATGATGCATCTGTCTTTAAGATTGAGAGAATGATACATGGTCACATTAAGATTGAGAGACTGATGCATTCTACCCTTTAAGATTGAGAGGACTGATGCATTCTAGCCTTTAAGATGGGAGACTGATGCATTCTGTCCAGTAAGATTGAGAGACTGATTGCACATTTCTGTCCTTTAAGATGAGAGGACTGATGCATTCTACCTTTCTTAAGATTAGAGGACGATTGCATTCTATACGTTAAGATTGAAGAGAATGATGAATTTGTCCATTAAGATTGAGAGACTGATGCATTCGTCCTTTAAGATTGAGGACTGATGCATTCGGTCCATTAAGATTGAGAGATGAGCAATTCTATCCTTTAAGATGAGAGACTGAGCATTCTGTCATTAAGATTGATGATTGACGATGCATTCTGTCCATTAAGATTGAGAGACTGAGCACAATCTATCCTGTAAGATTGAGAGGAATGATTGCATTCTATCCGTTAAGATGAGAGACTGATGCCTTTATCTTTAAGATGACGAGACTGATGCATTCTGTCCTTTAAGATTGAGAGACTGAATGCATTCTATCCTTTAAGATTGAGAGACTGATGATTCTGTCCATTAGATTGAGAGATGATGCATTCTGTCCATTAAGATTGAGAGGACTGATGCATTCTATCCTTAAATGAGAGACTGAGCATTCTAGCCTTTAAGATTGAGAGGACAATCATTCTAACCTTTAGATTGAGAGACTGATGAATTCTGTCCATAAGATGACGAGACTGATGCATTCTATCCTTTAAGATGACGAGACTGATGCATTCTGTCCATTAAGATTGCGAGACTGATGGCATTACCGGTCCATAAGATTGAGAGATGATGCATTCTATCCTTAAGATATGAGGAAGACTGATGCATTATACCTTAGATGAGAGAATGATGCATTTTCTATCCCTTAATGTGATTGAGAGACTGAGCATTCTATCCTTAAGATGACGAGACTGATGCATTTCTATCTTTAAGTGCGAGACTGATGCCATTCTGTCCATTAAGATTGATGGAGGGACTGATGATTCTGTCCTTTAGATTGAGAGATCTGATGCATTCCTGTCCATTAAGATTTGAGAGAATGATGCATTTATCCCTTAAGATTGAGAGACTGATTGCCTTCTATCCTTTAAGATTGAGAGGGACCTTTTGAATGCATTCTATCCTGGAAGATTCCAGGAGGACTGATGCATTCTGTCCATTAAGATTGAGAGACTGATGCATTCTCGCCTTTAAGATTGAGAGACTGATGCCCATTTCTGTCCAATTAAGATTGAGAGACTGATTGCATTTCTGTCCTTTAAGATTGAGAGGACTGGGATGCATTCTGTCCTTTAAGATTGAGAGAGTGATGCATTCTGTCCTTTAAGATTGAGAGACTGATGCATTCTATCTTTTAAGATTGAGAGACTGGTTTATTCTGTCCTTTAAGTTTGAAAGGTTGAAATATTCTCTCTAAGATTAATTGGCTGGTATAGCTTGTCCCTAAAGATTAAGTGGCTGTTGTAATTTGCCCATCAAGATGAAGAGGTTGGTGTATTCTATCCTTTTAGGTTAATAGGTTGAATTATTTTCTGTTAGGATTAACTAGCTGGTGTATTTTTTTCCTTAGAGGTTAATTGGCTGGTCTTGTGTCCTTCAAGATGAAGAGAGTGGTGTATTCTATCCTTCAATTGGCTGATGTATTCTCTCCTTTAAGATTACGAGGCTAGGGTATTCTGTTCTTTAAGATTATGTCCCTCTCATGCTCCCTTTTCTTCTTAGTTTGTTCCAAGTTGCCTGTTCCTTTTGGCTTTGTATGAACCACAAAAAAAGGAAAATAATTCAAAATCCCACTGTAATTTTTTCAAAAGCAGGTTTTGCTAATGGTTTGGCTGCTATTGATAATTTTTTAATGGCACTTTTTGCATTTTTTGTCCACCTTAAAGAATTCCTAAGGATGGTAAGATGAAAGTGCAGTAATGAGCACCATCATTATTTGTTGTTTGTTAAGAGGAGTCAGGCAAAAGGAAACTTCACTCATGAGTAGTTTGTTAGTGTGTGAAGAAGTAATAATTTTTTCATTCTAAAAATATTAGTCATATTTCTTGAATATAGAAGGGAGTGGTATATTGTAAATTAACTTGACTGAAATTATAGCAATAATATAAGAGAGGTATTTTCTGTTAATATATCAACACAAAAATATATTTTTGCGATCTTAGGAATAATATCACTGTTATAAAAAGACCAGAGATGGTGACTGACAGATGTCGTCAAAAGAGATAGTGTTAGATGTCGAAAACTGTTCAAATATCAAATAGTGGATGCGACATGTTTATTAATAGCATCGAAGATATTGTTGAAAATTCCAGGCGATAATGTTTTGCACCTGAATATATAAACTCTTTCCTCAAAAAAATGTTAACTGTTCGGAGTAATCGACTTTCATAAAGAACATTTTTGGATTCTTTGTTAATCTTACCGAACTAAGCTTATGTACCTATCACTTGACTCTTTGAAAAAGGAAGTTTAACACGAAGAGTTTAAAACACTTTACCTTGAGATGGTAAGGATACAAGGACTTTCACCGAACTTTTTCAAATATTTGGAATATAAAATTAGTGAATGAGATAAAGCAGTATTTTTACTGCGCTACAAACAGTTTTTAACATTTTCTGCGAGGTAATCTAAATTCTCGCCAAAACTCAAGAATATAGAATCTGTGATTTGCAATTGTATTGTGTAACGGACACGGAATTGATCATTTGGAGGACATTGTCGAATGAGTAAAGTATTGCTTTAGCAAGCTTTTGAGTGTCTGAGTGGCCGTGATGGTCAAATTTAAAAGCAGATGATCATGGCTCTGCTTTGATACTAAACAAAGTGCTTGAGCTTAAAACTCATTTAAGCAACGAGAAGAGATGGGTTGCATTCCCGATCGATGCAGATGGGTTTGGGGTGTGGTCCTCTCAAAATTCATTGTTCATGTTGACGTAGCCAGTATTATTCAGTCGAACGTTGCGGGTCGCAGACAATATTTATATATGTATATATATGTGTGTATGATCACCCTTATTGCGATTTCTTTATAACATTCATTCATTAGATTATTTTGATTTATAATTGATTCAATCATGGTTATCCTTCTTTTTTTTTGCATCATTAAGTTTGCAATATAAATTGCCACTTGAGAATTTCGACCAAAATTTTTTTTAGTTTTCATCAACAAATTGAATTCGGTGATTTTAGACAAGTTACACAAGAGTTCTGTCAAATGGGCGTGAACGAAGTACCCGTTGTGTTTCTTTTCGTTTCGCCTCAGGGAGAACGTAAACACGAAAACGCTTTTCATAATGTTAGATTTTTGGGGGGTGGGGCGGGGTGAGGGGGGTGTCGTTCTTTTTCGTATGATCGTTCCGGGTGATTTACCCAGGCCAGTTCGTCAGTCGTGACGAAGTGGCGCTCGTAAGTAACTTCTATTTTCCTTTCCCATTTCTTCTCTAAATGGAATGAAACCGCCGAGGACACATAACCCGAAATTTCAATATCCGGCGCGGCAGCCCTGGCTCCGGGGGAAAGGGAGGGTGGGGGGTTCTCCCTCTCTGCCAGATTTCCTGTAAAATGAGTCAGAGAATATCCCGCAGAGCGGAAACTGATCTCTGCACTCCATACATATAAAGTAATGATTTAGTGAGAGAGAGAGAGAGAGAGAGAGAGAGAGAGAGAGAGAGATTCTGGGCTAACTTGGGAGCTTGGAGCGATGGAATGGAGGTCACGTGATCAGCGATCTTTATGGCGATGAACGTTTTGTATATAAAGAGGGGACGTAAAGCCATCTGAGGCCGCATAAAGCAATCAAACGGCCGCATAAACTCACACCAATCTCGCCGACATCACCATAAACAAAATTGAAAAATGAACGAGGGAGAGACGAATCGACAATGAATGAGGGAGACAGTCATGTCTCTTCTCTCTCTCTCTCTCTCTCTCTCTCTCTCTCACTTTTCTCATGTAATATGTATATATATATATATATATATATATATATATATATATATATATATATATGTGTGTGTGTGTGTGTGTGTGTGTGTGTATACATATATTCTGTCAATATATATGTATGTATGTATATACATACGTATATATATATATATATATATATATATATAATATATATATATTAAATGTGTTACCTATACACTTACACCCACACACATATATAAACTCTCTCTCTCTCTCTCTCTCTCTAGCTAAATTTGTTTGTTACTATACTATTTATGTTTAGGTGTATGAATGAGTGTGTACGTGTGTATATGTAAGTAACTGAGTAGGAATTCGAAACGTCTTTCTCCTCTGACTTGATATTTAATGGGTATTGGGGCGCTAAGCCAAATTAATTCTAAAATTAATCACCTTCTGGAAAGTATAGGTTTAGATCAGTGGTCATGTAGGGAAATATAACGTTTTCGCAGCTGCTCTGCTATTTAATCTTAGTAGAAATGTCAACGAATATTATAGCGTTCAAAAGACTGGATTTTTTTTTTTTAATCCATTAACATAAGAAAAATTATTCATCGCTGGTAATAAAGAAAAATTATTCATCGCTGTTAATAAAGAAAAATTATTCATTGCTGTGCTGTTAATGGTGTATGAGGATTGATACCGCTTTTTCCCTCTCGGATGATAAAATTATCAGATAATTTAATGCAGATTCTGTATTCGTACCGTAAAATGGACAGAGAAGGCCAAATATGTAGGTGAATTTCATAGCGTGCTATGTTGGGGTAGATGTATCGCCGATGAGCCTTTTGTGGAGTTGTTTGAATTGGTTGATACAGAGGTTTTCTGCTCACGGGAGCAACCACGAAACCCCCGTGGGGGTTTGAAGTTCCCCTTCGGCTCATAAGCGCACCTCTTGCTGGCCAACTTCTCTAACTAAAGCTGTTGTGGGTTCTCCTAGTTTCGCCTTGAGATCTGTGTACTTATTCTCCTTTATGGATCGGTTTATCTGGCTGTCCAGCCCCCTCATTTCACATTCATAAGGACAATTTACTTATTTAACTTTTTTTTTTTCACGTTTGAGTGATATTCATTCCAGGCCGTATTTTAAAACAAGAAAATGATTAAAGGTGATAAATTCAAGCATCAGTACTGAACCTTTTGTGCGACCACAACTTCTGTATTTTTAAACGAATGACGGCTTTCATCTATCCTTTTCACTTCCACTTTCCCAAATACCTTTCAGTGTCGATTACTGTCGTGTTATTATTATTATTATTATTATTATTATTATTATTATTATTATTATTATTATTATTATTATTATTTCAGTGCTGCTATTACTTTGTATTTGATTTATATTTACACATAAATATCAAACAAGTATTCACAAGTGTCCAGAATACTAAGTGTTTATCTTTAGTAGCCATACATATTCACCTACTCGTATACCGATGGCGTATGGAGGAGGTCTTTTATAAATATTCTATCACCCGGTCTGAAAAGAACTTGTCTGAGTAGCCTAGAGCGAGCGTTAGCAAGAGATCTGTAGGAATGAGACAATCTCATCAAATGTTCTTGGATAGTATGATTGGAGAGGCTGTCCCAGAACTTCGAGGGTAATTGCAACTAGTATTTATTTGTAGGAGTCTTTCAGTGCCTTAAATACATGTGCTGCAGTTGCTGTATTGCATCTGCAACAAAAGGAAAAACTTCCATCTCGTGTCTTGAATTTGCCAAGAAGTGATTGAATTTCCTGGTGAGACCAAACAGTATAAAGGGATCCAATGCCATTTTTTATGACATTTATTGTATCACGAAACTGGTCTTCTATACCTGCGTGCGTGGTACTGTCTTTGTCATTATTGAAAAAAAGTCAGTATTGTCTTTGGATGAAAAACAGAGTGTCTCTTAGGCATTAGGGGGAAAAAAGATGAATTAGGTATATGATGAAAAAAGAAAAAAATAAATAAATAAGTGCCTTATGGGACCGTCCTTGGGACGCTACATTACCTCCGAAGAAAATAAGAAATCCTTATTACAGAAAAAAAGGAAGCCGAAAGTGGATGTCTGTTTACTATCTATGATCCGATTATCCAAAGTAAGAAGGAGGCAGGAAGATGATAATAAAAAAAAACAAACTTGCCAGGAATAATAAGAGTTATGACGCCGTCTGTGGTGATACCTTTTCTCTTCGGCTTTCCGTATGTATGTTTATGTATACACTCACATTTATACATACGCTGCGATTTGTAGACAAGGGAATGTTCTTAAAGTAATCTATGTGCTGTGGCAGATTTTTATCTCTTAAGTCATGGCGAATATTCAAATTTAACCTGAAAATGTTATGATAAACCATTTTTAAAGGTCGGCACTCTTTAGGATTGTTGAAGAGTACCACACAGCAGCTATTTGGTATTTTGAGTGAGAGAGAGAGAGAGAGAGAGAGAGAGAGAGAGAGAGAGAGAGAGAGAGAGAGAGACCCATTGTCCTTTAACCATTTGGGTAATGATGAGGTTATTACGTCGACGTTTGTTTCTTAATAACCCGTAAAAAACTGTCATTTCTGAAGTTACAGTGGAAGATGCATTGTTGATACCATAGTTAAGATACAGTATTGTTTATGTCGTAAGTCCCTTCGGTACGTAAACTGTCAAGTAAGTTAACTTACAGCTTGGTGAAGAGAGAGAGAGAGAGAGAGAGAGAGAGAGAGAGAGAGAGAGAGAGAGAGAGACCCATTGTCTTGGAAGCTACTTTGAAATCTAGGACAGAACTGAACCGAATTCGAGTTGGTCCCATGTGAACTGATAAGTGTTCAGTCAAACTTATATTTTGAACTCTCTCTCTCTCTCTCCTCTCTCTCTCTCTTCTCTCTCTCTCTCTCTCTCTCTCTCATGAACACTATAGTTTGCATTTTTATGTCACGTTTTGTATGAAATGTCTCAATATAACTGCATGGGAAACTATAATCGTGCTACAGCCATTGCGCTCACCGTATTATTGTACACGCATATTTTTTATTTTTTCTATTTGTCTGTAATAATTTCATATGAAATCCACTCGGTTACTCGTCAGCTGGAATCTTCCGTTTTAATCGCCTCTTGTATGACATTTTAAGTTGCTTATCCACCACACAACAACAATAATTAGGGATCTCGTATAATAGCAACCATTAACGCTACTTCAACACGTGTCCATATGGATCCATTCTTGATTGTCTCTTGGATTTTCAAGAAGCAAGTATACTGCTAGTCCGCTGGCTGGCATAGTGGTTAGAGTCGTGGTTGCCGCTCAGATGTCGCGGGTTCGCGTCTCCCCTAGGGCGATGATCGGTATCATGATCAGTTACTGCTGCAGTGTGGGGTGTTTAGCGGTGAGAGGTTGAAACCAACATTCTTTCGACTGGGTGGTATTTATAGTGTGAGGTTCCGGGTTGCATCCTGCCTCCTGAGGAGTCCATCATTCTTCTTACTATGTGTGCCGTTTCTAGGATCACACTCTTCTGCATGAGTCCTGGAGCTACTTTAACCTTTACTGTTTCTAGATTCCTTTGATTAATGTCCCTATGATTATGGGTACAATTTCCACTGGCATATCCCATATCCTTATTATTTCTATTTTCAGGTCTTGATACTTATCCATTTTTCCCTTTCTTTCTCTTCGACTCTGGTGTCCCATGGTATTGCGACATCAATGAGTGATACTTTCTTTTTGATTTTGTCAATCAACGTCACGTTTGGTCTATTTACACACATCACCCTATCTGTTCTGATACCATTATTATTATTATTATTATTATTATTATTGTCACTTGTTTAGACCTCCAACGTGGCAATTTCCACAAAACCAAAAAGAGGGTTTGGGCTGGCTTCAGAAGTATCCCAAATTTCCATTTCAGTCCTGATACGCCGACTTATTTGTCCAAGATTAAGACGCCAAATATTGCACTTGCATTTCCTTACTTAGCAAGAAAATTTATAGCAAACATACGAGCCGTGTTGACTAAGAATGCACTGTTGCAACAGTGTAAATTTTACCGCTAACTCCGAGAGTCTTTAATAAACTGGCCTTGAACTTAATCACGTATTCAGAGTTGTTTGCTGATACAGAGGTCTTTGAATGCTATTTTCTAAGAATTATCACATCTAGCAATGTGCTACGGATTATTTCTGTGGCTACAGAAACGTTTTGCACAAACAAATGGAAGTTTGTGCTGAAGTAGTTATGAACAAAACTGATATCACCAGTTAGGACTTTCATGTTATTGATATTTTTCCTTTTCATCATATAAACTGGAAGAGGAAGATAGTATCATTTTACAAGGTAAATATTTCTTTAGAAAATTGCCTGCATTGATCTATATGATTTAGAATGAGAACTGTATGCATAGACAATGCACTTTACGTAGAATATCAATACGTCCCATGGCAGATGCATACCCTCATTTTCTTTTCCCGATACGGCACTAGATAGAAAATGACGGTTAACTTTTCTAAATATCAATTTGCAAAAAAAAAAAAAAAAAAAAAAAAAAGTAATTTAAGAGTTCTAATATATAAAAGAAACTGTACCTTTCCATTACCTATTCGTTTTAGGCACTTTTTTCCGTCTCTCCATGCGTCAAGAAACACACTCACGCACAGTCTAATGATTATATAAAATAAAATAGTTATTCCTCCCATTTTAGCAATCGTCCTGTGAAACGTATGCTATATAAACCTTGTGAATATGACTGTGGGATTCCAACCATGTGGGATGCCAATCATACATGTCAAACAACGTGGTTCCCAACAAGGGGAGCCTCCGGTCACAAGGTATTTGTGACGTCACAACCTACGATGCCAATTAGGAAGAGAAAGTTCGGTTCACCGTTGCTTTGTCAAGGCTTATCAGACAATAAAATTCTGTCCTAGTTCGAAATATTTATGAGTCAGACTGCATATCTAAAATTTCCTTAAGGCAATTTCTTTTCATTTCAGTCAAGAAAATATACCCAAAATTGGAAAAAAAAAAAAAAAAAATAATTCCGGTGACTAATTTGGTAGACTATACGTTTGCAACTAAAAAAAAAAATGGCCAACATAAAAATGTCTATTTCTTGTACCTGACTTCAATACATTATTATAACTTTAAATCATGCCCAGGATATGTTGCACTACTTCAAAATTGATAGTACATGAACTGCAACTGTTACAAAATAAATTTTCTATGTGAAGATTCTTACATTCTATGTACACCTTGTCTATAAGAAATGTAAGTATCTCAACTGGATGCTTCACATTCACAAAATTAAATGAATATATATATTTTTTTCCTAATCCAGGAAGACTTCTAAAACGGTATATTCAAATGGTGCTTTAAAATGAAAGAAACCAAACCATGCGGGTTAATCAGTCGCAAGAATCAGTTTTCAGTTCCAGATTGTTCCAGTTACGATCTGCGTCAACAGCAGACTTCCTGCCAGCTCAAGGCTGCCTTAATCCGTGGACTTGGACCATCGGCTTAATCTAAAACAACAACAAGCAGCTCTTAAACCCGTCGATCTGTGTCTGTGACAGATTTAATAATAATAATAATAATAATAATAATAATAATAATAATTTAATAATAATATAATATATATTATTATTATTATTATATTTTTTTTTTTTGTTTTTTTTTGCTCTATCACAGTCCTCCAATTCGACTGGGTGGTATTTATAGTGTGGGGTTCCGGGTTGCATCTTGCCTCCTTAGGAGTCCATCACTTTTCTTACTATGTGTGCCGTTTCTAGGATCACACTCTTCTGCATGAGTCCTGGAGCTACTTCAGCCTCTAGTTTTTCTAGATTCCTTTTCAGGGATCTTGGGATCGTGCCTAGTGCTCCTATGATTGTGGGTACGATTTCCACTGGCATATCCCATATCCTTCTTATTTCTATTTTCAGATCTTGATACTTATCCATTTTTTCCCTCTCTTTCTCTTCAACTCTGGTGTCCCATGGTATTGCGACATCAATGAGTGATACTTTCTTCTTGACTTTGTCAATCAACGTCACGTCCGGTGGTCTGTTTTGCACGTATCACCTATCCGTTCTGATACCATAGTCCCAGGGGATCTTTGCCTGATCGTTTTCTATCACACCCTCAGGTTGGTGCTCGTACCACTTATTACTCTGCAAGGTAGCTGATGTTTTCTTGCACAGGCTCCAGTGGAGGGCTTTTGCCACTGAATCCAATGCCTCTTTTTGTACTGGTTCTGTGCAAGTGCCGGGCATTCGCTTGCTATGTGGTTTATGGTTTCATTTTTCGTATTGCACTTCCTACATATGGGAGAGATGTTATTTCCGTCTATCGTTCTTTGAACATATCTGGTTCTTAGGGCCTGATCTTGTGCTGCTGTTATCATTCCTTCAGTTTCCTTCTTTAGCTCTCCCTCTGTAAGCCATTGCCATGTGTCCTCGCTGGCTAGTTCTTTAGTCTGTCTCATGTATTGTCCGTGCATTGGTTTGTTGTGCCAGTCCTCTGTTCTGTCTGTCATTCTCCTGTCTCTGTATATTTCTGGGTCTTCGTCTACTTTTATTATTAGTCCTTCTTCCCATGCACCTCTTTAGCCACTCGTCTTCACTGGTTTTCAGATATTGCCCCAGTGCTCTGTTCTCGATGTTGACGCAGTCCTCTATACTTAGTAGTCCTCTCCCTCCTTCCTTTCGTGTTATGTATAGTCTGTCCGTATTTGCTCTTGGGTGTAGTGCTTTGTGTATTGTCATATGTTTCCTGGTTTTCTGATCTATGCTGCGGAGTTCTGCCTTCGTCCATTCCACTTATTCCCTGCGCTGTATCATTGATTACTGGCACTCGCCCATGTGTTTATGGCTTTTATCATATTTCCGGCGTTGAGTTTTGACTTGAGTATCGCCTTGAGTCTCTGCATATATTCTTTCCTGATCGTGTCCTTCATCTCTTGGTGTTTTATATCCCCTCCTTCCATTATTCCCAGGTATTTGTATCCTGTCTCATCTAAGTGTTTTGATGTTGCTCCCATCTGGTCTTTATCCCTTCAGTTCTCGTTACTTTGCCTTTTTGTATGTTGACTAAGGCGCATTTTTCTATTCCAAACTCCATCCTGATGTCCCCAGATACAATCCATACAGTCTGGATTAGGGTATCTATTTCCTTGATGCTCTTACCATACAGCTTGATGTCGTCCATGAACATCAGATGGTTGATTCTGTTGCCTCTTTTCTTGAGTTTGTACCCGGCATCCATCTTCTGTAGTACTTTTGTCATGGGAATCATGGCTACTACGAAGAGTAGTGGGGACAGTGAGTCGCCCTGGAAGATCCCTCTCCTGATATTAACCTCTGCTAGTCTTATTCCAGAGCTTGTAAGTATTGTATTCCAGTTGCGCATTGTATTTTTGAGGAAGCTGATGGTGTTTTCCTCTGCCCCTTATATTTTCAGGCATTCTATTAGCCATGTGTGTGGTATCATGTCGAAGGCTTTCTTATAGTCTATCCATGCCATGCTTAGGTTGGTTTTCCTTCTCCTACTGTTCTTCATTACCATTTTGTCTATCAGGAGCTGGGTCTTTTTGTGCCCCTACACTTCCTTCTGCAGCCTTTCTGTTGGTTGGGGAGGGGGATGGTGTTTGTCTCCTCTAGGTAGTTGTATAGCCTTTCACTGATGATACCTGTTAGTAACTTCCACATTATTGGTAGGCAGGTGATAGGCCTGTAGTTACTGGCTATATTTCCCTTACTCTTGTCTTTCTGGATTAAGGATGTTCTTCCTGTGGTCATCCATTTGGGTGTATGGTGATTTGAGATACAATGCTGGAGTTGTTCTGCTATTCGTGGGTGTAGGGCCTTGAAGTTTTTGAGCCAGTATTATTATTATTTGCGTATTGTGCTTACACTAAAATTCTGTAAAAGGTTTAGATTGCCACCGAGAAAACTTGAAAAAAACTACATTGTGCATTAGATGTCAGTAGCCATTTCTTCATGCTGACCACGTTACGAAAAAAGCCATTTTCCTTGACTTTTTGACTTGACATATCTTTACTGATACATTATACAAATGGAGGAAACTAGGTCATTGTCATTTTTAGAGTTCATCCTTGTTAGTAAGTCTAGTTTTATCACATTCATAACAGATTTTATTATGCAATGTTTTTATTCCAGAGACTTAACAAAGAAGGACCGGTTTACAGAGCGACATATCACCAACCCATAACTCCATTTGTCATTCTTGCAAAGAACTGGAAATTCCTTTGTCTTTGTATGCTTCTACTCGTCTGCAGCTTTGAATGAAATGAAACATTCTTTCATTCCAGCAAGTTATTGTTTTTCATTGCGAGTTCACATGTTTAAAGTAAAAGATTTGGATTTCACATTTTTCTACGCTTGTTAGAATAGAATTTTACCCTTTTTTTTTTTTTTTTTTTTTTTTTTTTTTTTTTTTGAAGGAAAGGGGTTATTGGTCATTCTAAATTGCAGTTACAGTCTCGAGGTTTTCACGAGGTATATGAAGTTGGTCTGAACCTTAGTTCTGTTTACGAAAACACGTTTGGCTGAAGCTGAATGACTTCAAAGTGAGTCGTATGATATTTGAAGCAGCCAAATGTTTTCTTGCTCTTCTTTTAATCTTTATTGTTTTAGAGACGGTTTTGTGTTTTTACACTTGAAAAACACTCATAGCTACCACGACGGAACGAACTTAGAAAAAAAATGCGCCGTGGTTTCTGCAACACAATCGAGTTTACTGTACAGCGTATAATGCTATATGAAATTCTCAGCCACAGCCCGTTGGTCGCCAGTGTTGTTGGCACTTATAGCGATGCCAGACGCACGATTATGGCTAACTTTAACCTTAAATGAAACAAAAACTACTAAGGATAGAGGGCTGCAATTCACTGTTAGATGATTGGAGGATGGATGAACAAAATACTAATTTGCAGCCCTCTAGCCTCAGAAGCTGTTAAGATCTGAGGGCGGACGGTCAGACAAAAAGCCAAGTCAATAGTTTTCTTTTACAGAAAACTTAAAAAAGAATCCTGTGTGATTCTGTTCCTCCTACTTACGTATTATTAGTACACTTAGATAGGATAGGTTAATGAGATTATGTTTTGAAATGTTTCAAGTATCAGAGATTCATGCAACCTAATTATAACCACAGGGTTTGTGGGGGTAGGACAGTGTCTCGTAATCTGTCAAAGCTTTGTATTGCAAATCAGATTTGGTGTTTTAAATCCCGCTAAAGCAAGTTTTCAAAGAATTTGTAGTTCGTGCAAAGGGAACCGGGAAACAGGACAGGGATAAAAAATATCATTCGTTTTGCAATGACGTGACGTCGCGTGTATGTTAGTTAGTCTCCCTTCGTTGGACACAAATGATTACAGGATGTCAAACATAGCAAATATATATATATATATATATATATATATATATATATATATATATATATATATAGAGAGAGAGAGAGAGAGAGAGAGAGAGAGAGAGAGAGAGAGAGAGCAGCAGCAGCAGCAGCAATTATTGGTTCAAAAGCCAGATGGTAGAATCAGCTTTGATTAAACAAGAAACACTGTGAATCTTTCAAAAGGATCGTGGGACTCAGATGTTGTTGATAAAATCTTCCTCCTACCAGCGTTTAAAAAGATTAAAGAGAGAAATTGTCAACTGGGGTGAATGAACGGCTGACCTGTGTATCGCTTGGTATAAATACTGCTTTTTCTATAACTCTTCTCATTCATCACCTGCCTGAATTGAGAAACAGCTTGGTCTCTGAAATATAGTGTTTACTTTTTACATTTTGGCGTTTTTATGAGCTCCTTTTATAAGATGGAATTCTGTTTTATTAGAATATATTTCAGTCATATCCATATACATATATATACTATATGCATACATACTTTACCTGTATATATCTGTGTGTGTGTTTGTGTGTAATATGCTATTTCCTATGACTAAGAGTGGATTTAAAAAAGAAAACCTAAGCAGTGGTGAGGGGCTCTCGAACGAATTAAATTCGTTCTAGGTTAGAGTCCAAGAGTCCTAGATATCGAGTTCAGCCAGTGCACTAAATGACATGAATGTTTCCTATTTGAAAGATATTCCAGGCTTAACATATAATGGAAAGTTATCATAGCTATGATGAGGGATCACATTCCAAGCTAAGGTGAACTGTGATCGACCTTAAAGATGTTGCTAGGTTCCTGGGGGTTATGTGAAAAACCTCACAGCTGCAATTTCAGTTGTCTGGGCATTCTATCCAGTGTGACCTCCATAATGATTGTAGTGCCCTTTAGCTTCTGAACTAATACCGTGGCAATGTTCCTTTGGGTAGGATTGGGGATTGACATTTAAGTCACTTACTGTTGGTATTGTGGGAGAACTGAATCTCTTAAAGAGTTGTTATTTTTTAACAGTCCTGTTGGAAGATGTTGAGGCAAAAGGTTCTTCTCTGGAGAAAAAGGCCCCATGTACTTATCCAAATCCAATCACTCTAACTCTGAACTTGTTCAGTGTGGATTGCAGTGAATTCTTATGACAACATCCCAAATTTGAAACTAGAGTATGGTACCCCGTAGGGCGTAGTACTGTCAGCACTTCACGTGGTGCACTGTAGGCATTACTTAGGTTCATTGTAGCGTTCCTTCGGTCCCTAGCTGCAACCCTTTTCATTCCTTTTACTGTACTTCCGTTCATATTCGCTTTCTTCCATCTTGCTATCCAACCTCTCTTTCTATTCCCAGAACTTGGGTAATTCTGTGAAATATCTGATGTGCACAGATTAGTAATATAGTGTTAGACAGAAAACCAGTTAATTCCTACCAAGTGTAATGAAATTATAATCAAAGAAACAGGCACCTGAAATTAGTAAAGTACGTTAAGGCTTATTGTAAGAGCTATACCTGTCGTATGAACTCTTTTACAATTACTTCCTTGTTGAACAATTATTGTTGATCAAGATGACGTTATCCCTAAATCTGGCTGATCCATTTTCCATTAGTTCTTGGACCTTACACTTGATGTAATCTGGTATTTGGCATTCAGTTGACAAGAATAGATAGCAGTAGTGACAAAATTAACATTCCTAAGTCATTCTTGCCCTTTTCATGTTGACGAGGCTGGTGGTAATGAGGCGGATATTTCCATCCAGTCGGAGCTTTGATTCAGATTCTGCCGTTGTCTTTGGAAAGTTTAGGACTTGAGCTTCCAGGCTTCCGCATTGCTGGTTTTTCTCTCCTGCGCGTCGCCCAGTGGCGGCGCCCACTTGGAATACAATGACGACAGTAAAACAAATGCATTTGAGCGAGGCCAAATGAAATTCCAACATTGCTCATTCCTTGATTTAGCATTCGAATTGGCAGGAGCTGCCGACTGAGTTTCCAGTCGGAACTGGAGTCGCGCTTATTGGCCGGTATTCCACATGAAAATGGGATCAGGGTCGCGATGTTTAATAAACATCCATTAACCTCGTTAATTCCTCCTCCCCCTCCTCCCCCAACACCCCAGATCCCTGGTTGCGGCGGCGGCGATGGTGGTGGTGGTGGTGGTGTTTGCGAAGCGGCAGCTTGACTTGTAATTTTGGCCATTGCTTAGTGCCGTCGTTAAAGTAGAGGAAGCTGACTTGGTTTAAAGTAAGTGTGGCTTTGTTGGATTTGTTGGTTACCTGGAAGTCCAGCTGTTTTCACGAATAGTGCATTTTAGAGGAGGTTAGTCGCGATGGTATGACCGGCGACAGCGACGAAAAGTTTGTGAGAAATGCTACAGAGATATACAAAGCTGAGTGACTGTAGTAATGTTTCTTAAAGTGACTGTTTCGCGAGAATGTTAAGTCTTCCCTAAAATTCAGATGAATTAATCGTTGAATGAAGTAAGAAGATGAATTCTGTAAACAAAATTTAATGGTAGAGATCTGCAGAGCATCAGACGTGCAAGTCCTTCCAAATTCGGAAAATATCGACCAGCTGGTTGCGTTTTAGACGAGATAATATAGACCAAGGTATATAGAATAAGGGAATCTCCCTTATTCTATAGACAGCAACAGCTAGCCGAACTGAAATAATCGCTGCATTGGTTTTTACATAGGGAAGGAAACATGATGGCCGTTTAGCCTCTCGGGTGGGGTTATTTAAAATGGGATCCCTATTTCGCATGCCATAACTAATACATATTCCACTGTCTGGAATTTAGAATACGCACGTCAACATTGCTTGAATCGTTTATTAAAAACGTTTACTTGTCTGCTGGATGAAGTCACGCAAATTATATATAGTCTATTATATGATGGTTTACAATACTAGCCCTTTTGCCTGACAGAGGCAACTACACAGCTGTAGAAATGTATCTGAAGTTTCAAAGTTTGTATGTGGTCAGTGAGATGTACAGATACACTGCACTGATACGTATTTGATTGTATATCAAGAGCCAGTAGGAAAAATGAAAAGCAGCAGTACCTAGCGCTTTCGTGTATTCTTGATACACCTCATCAGGGTACAATATATATATTGTACCCTGATGAGGTGTATCAAGAATACACGAAAGCGCTAGGTACTGCTGAAAATATTGTACCCTGATGAGGTGTATCAAGAATACACGAAAGCGCTAGGTACTGCTGCTTTTCATTTTTCCTGCTGGCTCTTGATATACAATCTTCACGTGATACTTGTGATCGTATAACAGTATTTGATTGTGTATACATCTGTATATGAATGTATGAATATCGATCGCTAATTTCTATGATTTATATGAAAACAATCGTGAGTTCATTATAGGATCTAGAAGTGGAGAGAAATAGATTTTTCATAAACATTTTTTTTTCTCGCGAATGTTTTTTTTTTTTTTTTTTTTTTTTTTTTTTAGAAACTGTAAGAAATTGCATTTTCATAACAGCAACGTCAAAATCGGAAGAAAACGTGAGCATCTAAGTAGGTTGACGATATTTGACTTAAAATTTCGAGACATACTTCTGCATACTGGTGATGTATACTTATCACGCAAAATAGGCCAAAAATTAATAATTATTATGAAAAGATTTACACGGGCTGAGTCGTACTTTCATCTCATATTCTTTTTAGTTAAGAAAGATCGTAACTTTTCCGGAACATTAGTTTTAACTCTGCTGCATAATTTTTTAAAATACTAATTAGCAACGGGCACTGAAATGTGTGTAATTAATACTTCTGAAGCTGTGAAAAGTTTAATATATATTTTTCGCAGAAACATAACATGAACGAAGATTGAATAAAATCACTCCTTCTCTGTTATGAGAAATTTGACTTTAAGAAAATAAATAAAAAGCCAGGGTACAAAAAAACAAAAACCTTGGTACGAAAAAAAAACCTGGGTACAAAAAAAGCTTGGGTACAAAAAATAAATAAATAAATAAAAAGCCTGGGTACAAAAAAGAAAAAAAAGCTTGGGTACTCGTCTTTCTTCGAGAAATAATAATAGCAATAACGTGAACTCTTTGCTTCTTTGACAAGGGCATATATCACACTGCATTAAAGCTGCATTCAACTGTGTTGACAGAGGGCGGCCGGTTGGTTGCCTTGCTTTGAAAAAGCGCCTGGCGGAAGTTAGGCATGCTTATGTAGTAGCACCATGAGAGGGGGAGGGGAGATGAGGGAGAGAGGGCTAGGGGGAGGGAGGGGGAGATGAGGGTGAAACAGCTTTTGGAACGGAGGTGGACGGGGCGGAGGGGTTGTGGGAGGGGGGGGGGCGCAACTCCATGGCGTCATCAGGAATGCAATAACATTCAAATACGGTATTCAGTGATGTTTATGAATGAGGACGTGCTGGAGATGTTGGAGATAATCAGGAGCCACTAGGGGGGTAAAGGGGTTATAGCAAGAGGGGTGGGGGGATGGGGAGGGAGTGCCTGGTGTAAATCGCGAAAAGAACAGCATTCACCAGAAAGATACGTCGACTAGCAGCACAGCCTTTTTTCTGTTAACTCCACTTTTTGCAGTTTAATCGAGCTCTTTCTTGTATTTTTATTTTATAAGAATGGGGGTCACAATGAGCACTGACGGCACTATCCTCCTACGTGGGGCCGGGTTGGGGGGGGGGGGGGAATGAGGAGTGCCATTTACAACCATCTTGTATTAATTATTAGCATTTTCTTTTTTAAACCTGTCAAAGAAAACTGCTAGTAAATATACCTTCACTCTTATCCAGTAGTGATAGCGTTTCAAGAACCTTTGCGTCATTCAGACATTTAATTCCAAGGGTCAAGATTCGCAAACTGTAGTATCTCAACTGGACTCATCGTGAAATGTCATATTTTTCTTTATTAAAAAAAAAATTTTTTTCAGGACAGCAGACAAATGAAGGATATAATATTGTGAGGGATGCCGGGCGTTTCATGATAGAATTAAGATGAAGCTGCGTAAAGTGGTCGCCACAGCCTCTTGATTTGATAATAATGGAGATAGAGGGATGTTTATGGGAGGGATTTATAACATGACAGACACCGTCATTGTTTTCCGGTCGTTAATTTCGTAGAGAACACTTTCAAGGCAGTAAAAGGACTGAAGCAAAAAAAAAAAAAAAAAAAAAAAAAAAAACCACACACACACAAGCATGGCTATCGCACCAAGGCACGAAGTTTTTCCCAAGTTTGAAAATAAGTTTGCTCTATGTCGGTGTCGATGCTGTAAATATGAACGAGCAACCGAGCTGCCGCAAACGACTGGGGAGTTTCGAAGTATTACTAAGCCCCGCTAAAAGGGTTTCGAAATGCAACTCCCGAGAGAGAGAATTGTAGCCCTGCTAATGGGGCCACATGTTCCAGATGGCACTTCCAGATGCTCCGGCGCCCCCCTTTGAGTGAATTAGGGTTTTGTTCTAAATAAATAACATCCATCACGCATATTCGTATATAACACTCCACCTAAGGGTCCAACGTGGAGCTATACTCTCCATAGCTTGAGACTTCCTCGCTGGACGAGTGGATTTCGTGCTCGGCTACCAATCCGGTGGTCCGAAGTTCGATTCTCGGCTCGTCCAACGCGGAACCAGAGAAATTTATTTCTGGTGATAGAAATTCATTTCTCGATATAATGGGGTTCGGATCTCACACTAAGCTGTAGGTCTCCCGTTGCGAGGTGACCAATTGGTTCCTTGCCACGCAAAAATATCTAATCCTTCGGGCCAGCCCTAGGAGAGCTCTTAATCAGCTCAGTGGTCTGGTTAAACTAAGATATACTTAACTTTCTCCATAGCTTGGCGGTCGTCTAAAAGAGCGGGTATTTTTGAATACATCGCGAAATCAGGAAGCGAGAAATATGGATCCTCTCAGCGCGTTTCACAACAAAAATTCACGTACAGAATCATCCTTAGTAAAATAACCGGAATATCATGCATCCAACTCCTGTTTGTCTGAGGTACGATAGAAGCGCGTGTATGTAGGTGGTTTTTACACTCTGAAATAGCAAAGGTTCCAGATATTCATTAACCAAGTGGAATTTTTAAGGCGTTTTATTCGCCGAATTCTATCCTAAAGCTGCATTAACGCGCCTATGACCGGCGTATAAAACTCCCTTTATCCAAAAGCAAAATATTTGCCCGAAAATATCTACGTAATATTAATCAAAATATTCGAGGACGCTTTTTATAGAGGGGCTTTTCGCTTCTTATAGAATTTAGACACATTTTTTGTAAAAAGCTGCGCCTCCAAAGGACTTCAAAGGGAGGCTCCCTGATGATTTGCGCTCTGGTGTCGTGGATGAATAAAAGTGTGACGTGTGCAGCAGCCCCACATATGCGGGAAAATCCTCAAATCAATCAGATTCTGAGTGCTAGTTGGTGTGTTTTTCTCTCTTTCTTTCTTTATTGTTTGTTCGTATGTGTGTGTGTGCTGTGTAGGTGTTTGCACTCACGTGCGGAGGTATGTATAGTCTTTCGGGTATCTCATCCAAATGCATAATTTAACAGCCTATTTGTATTCACTTACTTTCGTGCGGAGGAAATACGCGAGATATTTCAAACGTAGAAAACCTTCATTTACAACGTTTGATTTTTATTTTAGAATTCCTATCAAAGTTAATTTTTTTTCTTTTTTTAAATATTCAACAGATGAATATCCAAAGAGGAATAGTGTGTATGTGTGTGTGTGTGTTTTTTTTTTTTTTTTACGAATTACACGCATAAAAAAAGCAAAGGGATCATTGGATGTGTCAATACCCATGAAGAATAATCCTAACAACAAGAATAATTGTTTTAGTTATTGTGAATTATTTTATTTGATCCTTTTAGCAATTTCATAAATATACTTCGCTGTTCTCCCCCATTCATCAGTGAATCTTTCTACACTGGCAAACAAATTTTTACTTGTCTCTCGAAATGGAAAGAATAATTGTTGTAGTAAATATAAATGTCATTTTATTTTGTTTATTCTTTTAGCACTTTCACAAGTATAATAATAGAAATAATTGACTGTTCTCTCCATTTCATCAATCAAACTATCTAGTACATTTACAAACAAGTTTCTACTTATATCAAGTTTCTACTTATATCAAGTTTCTACTTATATCTCGAAATGAAAAGAATAGTTGTTTTAGCCTTTATGAATTTTAATTTATTTTATACTTATTCGTCGCTGTTCTCCCCCATCCATCAATCAATATTTCAATCTTTCTACAATGGCCAACAAATTTTTAATTGTCTCTCGAACATTAATCAATCTTTCAATCTTTCTACGATGACCAACACATTTTTACTTGTTTCTCTAAATGAAAACGAGTGAAAGTGTAATCTCCATTAATGTATCCTTTCAAGTACTAGATTATCTTTTAAATGCATGTACATATACATAACTGGATTTCTTCCTCCATTTCAAGACTCACGCTACAATGAGTAGTTTTTTAACCTCATTTCTATATTTGCCTCGCAGGGAACTCGGAATGTTGGGAGATGATGACATATACCCGCTCCCGAATGGAGACGCCGTTGTTTCTGAGTGCTGGAACGAGGCGAGTACAGTAATCGTCGGTTAAATGAGCCACTGTGTGTGCAGGAGATTAATTGAAACCTTCAGACCGCTCATAGCTTGGCTCCCTGTGCTTGGCATGTGTTATGACCCGCGTCTGGACTCATGAAGGGAATTTGTAATGTTGTGATATTACGTAGTTGTCGGCTGTTAAATGGCTTTACTTGGATTGCTTTGATTCAGCTGTTAAAGGAAAGGCTAATATTACTTTTTTTGTTCTTTTTTTTTTCTAGATTCAGTCCTGTTTTAAGGATTGGCACTCTTACACTGACACACTTACACATAGATATGAATATGTATGTATGTATGTATGTATGTATGTATGTATGTATGTATACATATATATATATACAAAGTTGAAGGCGGTTGCTTGAAACCAGATAAGCATCATCGGAGGGTGGAGAGATACCAAAATCCTTTAAAGTTATGTATTTATTGCTGACGTTTCAGGACCATGTGTCCCATTTTCGAAGCTAAAAAATTAAAAGAATAACAGAATTAAAATGAGACTCAGATTAAAAACATGATAAAAAGTTATTTCTTAACAAAGTGCAAATTAGGTACAAGAGAAGAGAACAGTGATTACCAGTGTGCGAATGCAAAAGCTGAGTGACTGTCAGGGTCCGGTTTTGGTGCCGACGGAAACTCAAGAGAGGTACAGAGGAGTTGACGTGGACTGAGTATTTAATTGGGGAACCAGTTGTTTGATAAAAAGAGATTCGAGTATTGCCAATTGGTGTTCGTTTGGAGCTTTGCCTATGATTTTGAAATCCTTGTAATTTATATTGTATTTGCATTTTTTCCCATGATCTCTAATACAGGAAAATTCGGGGTTTGATAGTTTGACACCCGTACGATAGCTAACGCCACGATGGGAATCTAAATCTTAACCTTTAACAACCTCTGGGTGGAGCCACGTACTTCCCCAGGTCACATCTGGGGCAATTAAACTGATATGACTCTCAAGATCATCAAAGGAAGCAGACTCTCTTTATATTTAAACAAGGACTTGATGGTCATTGGGTTACATGGGATCATTTAAGTTGACTGCCGGTAGGTATTTGCTTACAATAAATCTCAGTTCTTGATAAAAATGGCTATCATATATTAGGGGGGACTCTAGCGTACAGATGTAGTTTTGGTACCGTTGGACAGTTCAAACTTTGGGTGGAAGATATCATTTAGAAATTTTCGCAATTGTTTGTAAAAGAGTTCTGATGGAAAACAGTTATTTACAAAGTACTGGTGGAGAAACGTAATTTCTTCATGAAACGTATTCCACCCGGATGTTAAAGTAAACGCTCTGTGGAAGAGAGTAGACAGGGAATTTAACTTGAAATTAAAAAAGCAGTGGCTATAAAAGTTAGAACCCAGACCAGTAAACGTTCTCTTCCTAAAAACAGTGGTATTAAAATGTTCGTCAAGTCTAAAAAACCAACACATCAAGGAAGGGCAGTTTATTTTCATTTTCATTATTTCAATTGTGAACTTGATATTTGGATGCATTTCATTGGCAAGTTCGAGGAATTCGTTCTGCCCGATCTTTATTTCTAAATAACAGGAATGTGTCGTCAACAAATCTGCTATAAAATAGAGGGTGACAAGCCAGAGGGCAGCCGTCCAGCAACTGCTCCTCCAGGGAGCACATGAAAATATTAGCAAAAGTGGGGCCTAAAGGTGATCCCATGGCCATACCATCGACTTGTACGTATGCTTTTCCATTAAAAATGAAGGCAGTGTCCAGCACCGCCAAGTGAAGTAACTTTTTAAAATCCGTGATATTAAAATTATTAAAAGAACATCTGGGTTTTGAAAAATTCGATTCGATTTAAAATAATTTCAATTGTTTCTTCCACTGGGATATTAGTAAAAAGTGACTCGACATCCAGACTAGTCATAAAAAGGTCCGAGTCTTGTGGTAAAATCCTTTCTTTAAAGTTTTCTGAATTTTTAATGCTATACTCATTAGTAGTTAAAGGAGCTAAAAGTGGGACAAGAAATTTGGCCAATTTATAATTAGGGGTATCATATGAGGTGAGTATGGGTCTCATTGGGATACCTTCCTTGTGAATCTTAGGTAACCCATACATTACTCCGAACGAAGCACCTTTACTGTATAGCAATTCGTAAGTGTCGGTACTGATAATATTACGGTCTTTTAGGCTTTTAAGAAAACGGTTTATTCGATCCTCTTACTTTAAAAATGGTTGAGTATTGAGGTTCACCTATTTTTTGGAATTTTTGTTTTCTTCACCCAAAATATTTTCCATTTTTGATACATATTCCTGTATTTTCATGCCAATAATTCTGTATTCAATTTATCTAATTATAAATTATCAAAGAGAGAGGAATTCCTACTCTCCCTACGTCTAGATTTTGGCCTTCCTTGCTACAAACCTTCCTATAACCAATTTTTTTGTTCGTTGGAGTCTTTGTTTTCCAGGTTAATGAAACTTCGCCTCCACACTGACGTGGCGAATCTACGTTTTCAAATGCAGGCGTTAGCTCGGAAAACTTATAACAACCTAACTACACGATGGACACCATTCTTTTCTAAAAATGATCTAAATATCCTCAAAGAACTGGGTAAACATGATGAGTTGATAATAACCAGACCGGATAAAGGAAAAGGTACTGTAATTCTAAACAAACAGGAATATGTATCAAAAATGGAAAATATTTTGGGTGAAGAAACAAAATTCCAAAAAATAGGTGAACCTCAATACTAACTCCATTTTTAAAGTAGAGGATCGAATAAACCGTTTTCTTAAAAGCCTAAAAGACCGTAATATTATCAGTACCGACACTTACGAATTGCTATACAGTACAGGTGCTTCGTTCGGAGTAATGTATGGGTTACCTAAGATTCACAAGGAAGGTATCCCCAATGAGACCCATACTCACCTCATATGATACCCCTAATTTATAAATTGGCCAAATTTCTTGTCCCACTTTTAGCTCCTTTAAACTACTAATGAGTATAGCATTAAAAATTCAGAAAACTTTAAAGAAAAGGATTTTACCACAAGACTTCGGACCTTTTTATGACTAGTCTGGATGTCGAGTCACTTTTTACTAATATCCCAGTGGGAAGAAACAATTGAAATTATTTTAATAATCGATTTTTTTCCAACCCAGATGTTCTTTTTAATAATTTTAATATCACGGATTTTAAAAAGTTACTTCACTTGGCGTGCTGGACACTGCCTTCATTTTTAATGGAAAAGCATACGTACAAGTCGATGGTATGGCCATGGGATCACCTTTAGGCCCCACTTTTGCTAATATTTTCATGTGCTCCCTGGAGGAGCAGTTGCTGGACGGCTGCCCTCTGGCTTGTCACCCTCTATAGCAGATTTGTTGACGACACATTTCTGTTATTTAGAAATAAAGATCGGGCAGACGAATTCCTCGAACTTGCCAATGAAATGCATCCAAATATCAAGTTCACAATTGAATATGAAAATGAAAACTAAACTGCCCTTCCTTGATGTGTTGGTTTTTAGACCTGACGAATTTTCATTTTTAATACCACTGTTTTTAGGAAAGAGAACGTTTACTGGTCTGGGTTCTAACTTTTATAGCCACTGCTTTTTTAATTTCAAGTTAAATTCCCTGTCTACTCTCTTCCACAGAGCGTTTACTTTAACATCCGGGTGGAATACGTTTCATGAAGAAATTACGTTTCTCCACCAGTACTTTGTAAATAACTGTTTTCCATCAGAACTCTTTTACAAACAATTGCGAAAATTTCTAAATAATATCTTCCACCCAAAGTTTGAACTGCCAACGGTACCAAAAAACTACATCTGTACGCTAGTGTCCCCCTAATATATGATAGCCATTTTTATCAAGAACTGAGATTTATTGTAAGCAAATACCTACCGGCAGTCAACTTAAAATTGATCCCATGTAACCCAATGACCATCAAGTCCTTGTTTAAATATAAAGAGAGTCTGCTTCCTTTGATGACCTCGAGAGTCATATATTTGTTTAATTGCCCAGATGTGACCTGGGGAAGTACGTGGGCTCCACCCAGAGGTTGTTTAAAGTAAGATTAGATTCCCATCGTGGCGTTAGCTATCGTACGGGTGTCAAACTATCAAACCCCGAATTTTCCTGTATTAGAGATCATGGGAAAAAATGCAAATACAATATAAATTACAAGGATTTCAAAATCATAGGCAAAGCTCCAAACGAACACCAATTGGCAATACTCGAATCTCTTTTTATCAAACAACTGGTTCCCCAATTAAATACTCAGTCCACGTCAACTCCTCTGTACCTCTCTTGAGTTTCCGTCGGCACCAAAACGGACCCTGACAGTCACTCAGCTTTTGCCTTCAGCACTACTTGGTAATCACTGTTCTCTTCTCTTGTACCTAATTTGCACTTTGTTAAGAAATAACTTTTTATCATGTTTTTAATCTGAGTCTCATTTTAATTCTGTTATTCTTTTAATTTTTTTAGCTTCGAAAATGGGACACATGGTCCTGAAACGTCAGCAATAAATACATAACTTTAAAGGATTTTGGTATCTCTCCACCCTCTGATGATATATATATATATATATATATATATATATATATATATATATATATATATATATATATTTATATATATATATATATATATTTATATATATATATATTTATATATATATATATTTATATATATATATATACTATATATATATATATATATATATATATATATATATATTTATATATATATATATATATATATATATATATATATATATATATATATATATATATATATATATATATATATATATATATATATATATTATATATATATATTTATATATATATATATATTTATATATATATATATATATATATATATATATATATATATATATATATATATAAATAATTTTATCACATCACCGTGATTCTTGTACAAGCATTATGCTACAAATGTCCTTTAATATCCAATTCGCCTTACTTCTGAAAAATATATATATTTTCATATATGTTAACCGAAGGGGAATTGTTTTAGTTGATAATAAGTTCGTCGTCTCGTGGGATCTAACGAACGAAAGACCAGAACTCAGGACGACGAACTTATTGTCAAATAAAAAAAATTCCCCTTCGATTAACGTTTATGAAAATATATTATTTCCGAAGTGGAGCGAATTGGATATTAAAGGACATTTGTAGTTTAATGCTTATACATCTGTCTGCATGTGTGTTTGTGCATATATATGCATGCGTGTGTGTGAGTGTGCCAATCCTTTTAACAGGAGTGACTAGTGAAAAAAGAAAAAAACAAACAAACAATAGCATCACGTTCATCCTTCAACTGCTGAATCAAAAAGATCTAAGTAACTTAAAAACCCATTTATAAGTCGACGGCTACACCTGTATCACAACATCACAAATTCCCTTCAAGAGCCCAAGTACAGGGGAGCCAAACTATGAAATTCTGTTTTTCTGTGATTATGTTTATATCTCTTTTTTAATAAAACTCTTGTTTAGTTTTTTCTTACAAGGAGATATAACCGTTAACTTAGTGGCATGAAGGCATTGCTGTTCATTACCGAAATGGTCATGTACAATTCCACTTTTACTGATATGTTATCTACAATTTTTTTCCGGGGCGTCCAGTTTTTTTTTTTTTTTTTATATATATATATATATGTATGAAATCGTGTGTTGCTAGGTTTCATATTCACCATATTCAGATAACAGAATAGCCTATGAATAAGCATTTTTCCTCCGTTGAAGCATTTGTACTTGCAGACCCGTAAGTAAGAGTCATTCGGGCACTTACTCGAACTTAATCCCATGTAATAGCATTCATATGAAGGTTATTTTTGGCAGTGGCTTGCATACTTAAACGTTTAGTACCTACTAAAGATGCCAGGCTAGCAGACTTCGGCGGTGGCCCGCAGGAATTTTCCACCCCCCCTCCCCCCCACCCCCCCTCCCCCTCCCCCCTCCCCAAATGTCACTCCCGTAACCCCTCCACTCTCCCCCTTCCCCACCCCCTTCACCTCCTGTGGTTGAAGGGTCCTTTGTTGTTTTTTGCTCTATTTCCTACTTTCATTTTCACCTTTCATTTCTTTTTAAGCGATAAATTATGCTTGTGCATGAGAATTCGTACAAAGGAATGAAATTATTCTTTCGTTATTTTCTTTGGAAAGACTAAAATAAACAACAGTATTATCATTGCGATTCGTTGTTTCAAGTCCACATAATTCCTGTGGGTGTTTTTTTTTTTTTTTTTTTTTTTTGCATATTTTTAGTTTTCTGTAAAAGAAAAGTATTGACCTGTCTGTTTGTCTGTCCGTCCGTACTTTTTCTGTCCGCCCTCAGATCTTTCAAACTACTGAGGCTAGAGGGCTGCAAATTGGTATGTTGACCATCCACCCTCCAATCATCAAACACCAAATTGAAGCCCTCTACCATCAGTAGTTTCATGGACCGCGGCTGAGTTTTATGGGCCGTGGGTGAGGGTTTCATACAGCATTATAAGTTGCTTGTGTTACTGCTATTTATTTCGGTCAGTCGACCAGTCTAGTTTTTATTATAAACCTTGTGCTACTTTTCAGACATTTTTATTCATATCGTGTTACTTGAATGTTGGTGGACGATAATATTCTGGGTAAATAACGCATGAGAGAGAGAGAGAGAGAGAGAGAGAGAGAGAGAGAGAAGGTTGATGAGAAATTCAACATTGCTTATTCCTCGTTTTGACATTCAAATTGGCAGACACGACAATTTCCATTCCTCGTCTCTTAGTCAAACTTACCTTTAGGGATTTCAGGTGGAAACTGACAGTCACTGACATAAGTAAAAATGTTTTTGTTTCCTTTTACTTTGTTTTTCTTAAGCTGAATGGCCTCATAGGTCCCAGTCCTAGGTTTCTGGCCTAAACTTTATAATCCGTTCCATTCCAAATCTAGATCTAGTTTCAACTAAAGATTGTTTTGAAAGAAGTAAGATCCTTCTGCTTTCATCTGTGCCAGGATGTTTCAACAGCTGACCGCTAGACTTCTGTTTCTCTGTGAAATTGGTCAATGAATCAGTGGTGTTAGGATTCTAACCGCCCACGCCAACAAATTCCTTTTCTCACTATAGAAGAATTCCGGCCGCTCAGGTAATGTTATTGTACATTCAGACCGCGAAAAATTTAGCTTCAAAATGTTTGTATCAGTGTTGTGTAATGAATCTACAATGTACACTATAGAAGATCAATATCAGTAATGATAATTTCTAAGCAGATTTTGGAAGTCTAGAACAGCTTCTTACAAATCTGGCAAAAAAAAAAAAAAAAAAAAAAAAGTAGACTATCAGGATAATTTTATCTTTACCTTTCGCCATTGTTATACCTTCATTCACGAATTGAAGAGATGAAGCCAGGGTCCTGGATGAAGAGTGGATGGTTTAAGAGCGAGCATACTCTACAACTTTGAACGTTTCTTCTGTCGTAGTATTTCATTTTTCCGATATTCCTTGCAACACCTCTCTGACTTGAAGCTACATAGTAAACCATATTGGTTACTGTGCACACACCACTGGCAGCTGTGTGTGTGGTTTTTTTTTTTTTTTTTTTTTTTTTTATCTATCCCGGGGGTAGGGGGAATTTGGCGGGGTGGCAGCTTTTGATGTACTAGAAGCTGGGTATTGGCTGGGGATGGAAGGGGTGGGCCCGGGAACCCATATTGGGGCGGAGGCTTTTGGGCCCTTCATGGGCGTCATCAGGAATGCAATAACATTCAAATACGGTATTCAGCGATGTTTATGAATGAGGAAGCGTTGGAGATAATCAGGAATCAGTCTCTGGAGGTGAAGGGGATGGAATGGACTGCCGGGTGGCGAATCAATTTCATGATAAACGTATTCGACCCGAAGCATGCGGCGATGAGGAAGATAACAATGCTTTGTGAGTCTCCTCTCTCACTCTCTCTCTCTCTCTCTCTCTCTCTCTCTCTCTATCTGTGTGTGTGTGGGTAAATTTGCCTTCTAATATATAAGAATATTTGAAGATATCAGCGTAGAATTGATTGAATCTATTCGTATGCTCATAATAAGTATTTAAAGTTAAGTCCGGTTCGTTCAAAATAAATTTACTGGTGATATTTTCCAGTTGGTCGTTCCTGACCTCTTTTCTGCAGTTCATATATATATATATATATATATATATATATATATATATATATATATATATATATATAATATATATCTTTCCATTAGTTCAGTGGACTGAAATAATTACTGTATTAGATTTACAAATGACCCATTATTATTTTTTAAGCCCCTTTTATGAAAGCTGTAACGGTTACCTGAAACTTTGATGAAGCTGCGTAAAACAGTCAAAGGACCGATTAGAGAAAGAGATGAAGGGAAACAGAAATGGTATTAACCCTGAATAAAGAGTTAGACGAGGTTTCAGAAGGAGAGTAGGAAAAAGCAATAAAAGAGAACCTACCACGCGGGGAATGCCATTGCTGGCTAGTGAATGAAACTAGATACTGTGTTAAATGAAAGTAGATACCATACTCAGTGACAATATATACTGTACTAAATGGAAGTAGTCGTTGTACTGAATGAAAGCAGGTACTGCTGTAAATGAAAGTGGATAAATTACTAAAGGAAGGTAGATAAAGTACTAAAAGAAGGTAGATACTATACGAAATGAAAGAAGATAGTGAATGAAATGAAAATAGATACTGTATTAACTGAAGGTAGACACTGTACCCAATGAAAAAAAATATTGTAATAAATGAAAGTATTTATTGTACTGAATGAAAGTAGATACTGTACTAAATAAAAATAGGTACTGTATTAAGTGAAGGTAGATAACCTGCAAAACGATATTATACAAAAATCCATGACTTTAACGTTGCCTTTAATTAAGCACGGAACTGAATCGATGATAAAACCCCAGCAAACAACGGAAAGGAACTTGTCCTAAGAAACATTATTGGAACCACATGATGCGAATCAATCAGGGCATTGTCTTAAAAGCAATATCCTAAGGAATAATAATAATAATAAATAATAAATAATAATAATAATGATAATAATAATAATAATAATAATAATAATAAGGACAACGTAAACATCGAAGAGGAACACCATCCAATTGTTTGAAAGTCTGTTTTTATCTTTTTTAAATAATGTACAATTTCTTTATATAATTGTGGAGTTTTATCATACAACAGTTTTTCACAGCATCGTGAATTTCTAAGCAACAATACCTTTTGTTGTGAGAGACTCCCTCACTTAGATGACCTGTATTGAAAACGAAACACATCTCAATCAGTCGAATAATTTTAGACAAATGTTGTTTTAGGCAGGAGCTACTTGTCATTTGCTATAGGTTTACGAAAATGGTTGTTAGCGACGTTAGATCCTCGCGAAAACAAGAGACGAAGTGCTCCATCAGATAAGGGGATCTTTCTGTATCTCTCACCTTTGACCTTCACTTTGGAGTATCAGTTAACTGTCCGTGTTGAGTTCATACACGTTATATTCACGTCTTGTCTGAGGTTGATTTACAGGCGCGTAAGCTCTGTGGCTAACGATTTTTTATTTATTTATTTTTTGTTACAGAGCCCTTAAGTCACTGACAGATTTTTAGCGTAAGCTGGCCTCACATCACTAGGCAAGCATTGAAATATTCATGTATTGAAAAGGTTTTATTGGTTATGTTTAGGAATGAAAGTTGTCTCAGTCATTTCGCAAGAATTGAATCAGATATTCAACTCTCTTGATTAGAGTTTGCATTCTAGTTGATTAAATAAGAAAAGGGAGACTCTTTTCGAAACAGTAGCTGAAAAATAAGGGCTATGAATTTCTGAAGAGAATGGATTTCTTCATTAAAACGATGCAGAAGAAATCAAGTCCATTCCTTCTCATTTTTTGCACTATTAACGGATGAGGATGAATAGAGACAATGAAATCATGGAGTGGAAGATATTTAGGTAGTAAAAGTAACTCGAAAAGATTTCTTTTTTAACATTTAATTAAGAAACAATTTATTTTTACTGTCGATGAACATGGTAGTTCAATTGTAAAGCTAAATATTAATTTTTCATTCATTCATTTCACACCCCATAAATAATTAATGAAGCCTATGAAAGTACCAGCCAAGACCTGTCTTGCAGAAATATTTCGAAAAAGCCATCGAGCTAATGGGGTTCTTGGCTTTGTAGTGATTAAATATATGTTTCTGATAAAACATTCATGGTACGGATGTTTGTGTAAATGACATTTTCAGAAATAGATAGAGATTTTCGATTTTATTTTCAGAAATAGAGATTTTTAATTTTATTTTCAGAAATAGATGGCGACTTTCAATTTTATTTTTAGAACTAGATAGCAACTTTCAATTTCAAAATTGCAACTTTCAATTTTATTTTCAGAAGCTGAGAGCGACTTTCAATTTTCTATTTTGCAGGAAAATAAATTAAGAAGGGAGCCGGACTTTTTTTCCCCAAATTAAAAAAAAAAAAAAACATAATTTTTCAGAAATAGCACCGTAAAATGTTATTTTCAGAAATAGACAGAAACTTTCAATTTTACTTTCAGAAATAGAGAACGACTTTCAATTACATATTTTCAGAAATAGCAACCTAAAATTTTATTTTCAGATATAGATAGAAACTTTCAATTTTATTTTCAGAAATAGATAGCGACTTTCAATTTTATTTTTAGAAATAGATAGCAACTTTCTATTTTAAAATAGCAACTTTCACATTCATTTTCAGAAACTGAGAGCGACTCTGAATTTTATTTTCAATTACATATTTTCAGAAATAGCAGCTTAATATGTTATTTTCAGAAATAGATAGAAACTTCCAATTTCATATTCAGACATAGACAGCGACCTCCAGTTTTATTTTCGGAAATAAACGGCAACTTTTCGTATACTGTCTAAACTTCCATTTCACGCGATTTGAATTTTGAATTTTGTTTCCGCCGGAGGATTTCATCTTACATTCCGCGTATCGTACGAGTTCCATTTTCACTACATTAAACTTGGCTAGGCTTAACAAACTTGCCGTGAATGGAAGTTGATCCCCCTAAAATATTAATAGGCAGTGCGCTGTTGACCTTGAAAGTTAACAACCGCCAGTAATGGTGAATCCATTTTACGTTTCCAGGTATCCTTTTATATTTTGCCAGTCGACATTCTCTCTCTCTCTCTCTCTCTCTCTCTTACACACACACATACACACACATTTATATACCTTATCCTAACTTGTTCAGAACACCTGCTAAAAGCATTACAAATACAAGTATGATCAGTCACTGTTAATTTCAAATGTTCACAAATCATCAATGTTTCACTTTCGTACCTTGGTACGAAATGTGTATTTCTTCATTGTTTGTTGTTCATTATTGCTTCTTTCCTCTGTTTCATCACTGATTTTCAGTTTTGTGTTGACCACCTCTTAATGAAGAGCATTCTATTTTGTCAGTGTAGTATTGCAGTAGTATTAATAATAAATATTATATAATAATATAATTACATATATATATATATATGTATATATATATATGTATATAATCTTTAGATATTTACTATATATATATATATATATAATATATATATATATACCATATTAATGATATATATATATAATGTATATATAATATATATTTATTATATAATATATATATATATATATAAATAATTATATATAAAATACATATAATATATATTTATTATATTATAATTATTTATTTTAAATATATATATATATATATATATTATAAAATAATATATATTTAATTTATATATTATAATATATATATATATATTATATATCATATATATATATATATATAATTATAACATATATATAATAATATAATTTATAATAATATTTATATATATGATATATATATATATATATATAATATATATATATATATATATATATATATTGTCTTCAGGATGTAATAAAGTATGAATCGCATCTCACGAACACTTCTGTTATAATTTCTAAAGAAAAAGAATAGAGAGCCTCTGTGGTGAAACGAACAGCAGGCCTCGTGAATATTGGGAACGTTTGAAAACTCCATGGCAAATGAATGAGTTTTGCAAAGGCTGTTCAGACGAATGAAGCAATAAGGAACCCTCTTGTGCTCAGGCAGTTTCAGTGCCTAATGATGCTGGTGGGGTCAGTGTAGCGTGTCATCCTCAGACTCTCTTGATAACAGCGTGGAACTGGAGTGCTCAAATGCGGGAGTTTCCCGTTCAGTTATCCCATCCGCGATCCAACAGCAATTATAGGATGAATGTGTGTAAAAAGTATTATATCTCAGTATTACCAGACCACTGAGCTGATTAGCCACTCTCCTAGGGCTGGCCCGAAGGTTTAGATATTTTTACGTGGCTAGGAACCAATTGGCTTCTTAGCAGCTTATTGTTGGACCCGAACCACATTATACAGAGAAATGAACTTCTAATCACCAGAAATAAATTTTTGGTTTCTGGTGATTCTGGTTCGCCGCGGAAAGCGAACTCGGGCTATACCAGATTGATAGTTGAGTACGGAACCCACTCGTCCAGTGAGGAACTAGGATGAATGTGTGATGAGTGATCGCTGTCAATTGTTTGAGTTGTGTTCTGGAGTTATGACCCATATGGGGGAAGGTGTTTATATGCGTGTATAGATATTATATATATATATATTATATTATATATATATATGATATATATATCATATATATATTATATAAGAGATCTCACGTGAAAAGAAAGACGGAGGTTAACAAGACTTTCAACTTTTTTATCCAAAGTCATTCTCAGGGTACCTGAAGATGACTCTCTGGATAAAAAGTTGCAAAGTCTTGGGTACCTCCTTCTTTCATTTTCACGTGAGGATCTGTTATATACTTCACCCACGGGACCATTGGGACTGCAAAGATATATATTAACTACTATATATATAATATATATTAATATATATAATAATATCTATATATTATAATATATATATATGTGTGTGTGTGTGATTATACATATATATACTATATTATATATATATATATAGTATATATATATAATATATATATATATATATATATATAATATATATTATATATATATATATATATATATATATATATACATTATACACCTAAACACACACCTACCTTCTTTTACGAACTGCCTCTCGTTCCCTTCCACTCGGACAGAAGCAGCCGGATTATGTGAAATTGGCGCGCGCGCGAGCTGTCCCAACTTCCTACCTATCATCTGGGCGAGAACGCTTCCAGAGAGAAACGGAATTCATTGTAATACCTTTGTTTTTCGGCCGAAATCGCCTGAGCTCCTCTGATGCTGGAATTTTTACCGTCACTTTGTCACTGAGGAGGAGAACGTCTTTCGACGTTCTGTTTTCCTCCCTTTTCGTATTTTTCCTGGAGTCGGGCTCTGCCATTTGAGACTTGAAAAATGGCTGCGATTGTTAATATTTTTGGAATAGGGAAGATTTTCTTTTACTGTTGCGTCGTTTGCCTGTGGAGTTGTCGTATGTAAGTTTAATACAGTACGTTTGTTTTTAACTCTAACTGTAAGTGTTTCTTTCCTTTTGAATGTGTTCTGTGAGAGTGAAATATTCTGTTTAAAGCCATAAATAATTCAGTTGACTGAATTTATCCAATGTTTTTCTATTCCTGTCACTCGCTTAAGGGCATTCTATTGTTTAAGCTCTTTTGATATTATAATATATATGTATAAGTATATATATATATATTATATATATATATATATATTATATATATATATATATATTTATATGTATATATATAATATATATATGGGTGTGTGTGTGTGTGTGTTATAAAAGGACATTCTATTGCTTAAACTCTCTTGGGCTAGATATATATATACTATATATAATAATATATATATATATATATATATATATATATATATATTTATGTGTGTATGTGTGTGTGTGTGTGTGGGGTGTGTGTGGTATAGAAGGACATTCTTTGCTTAAACTCTGGCGTAGATATATATAATATATATATATATATATATATATATATATATATATATATATATATATATATTATAGTATGTATCAGTAAGCCTTTTCCTCTGGAAGCAAACAAGGCAGATTGCGCAGCTTTCTACGAAAGACACGAGGAAAGAGTTAATGAGAATTCCAAACATTGGTTATTCCTTGATTTAACATTCGAATTGGCAGAGGTGGGTGAGTTTCATTCGCCTCTCCTCTCCTCTCGGACTTATCTGCCGGGATTTCTGGTGGAAAATGGGATCAGGCGCGCGGCGTTTGATATACAATTATTATTCATGGCCCGCAGTCCAGATTTTTTTTTCTACGTGTTCCGGTACTACACCACTATGCCCATAATTGACTGACGGAAAAGTAGGTTATGTACTGGTATTAGTAACGTTTTTACCTCGTACTGACGTTTCTTGAGCAATATATATATATATATATATATATATATATATATATATATATATATATATATATATATATGTGTGTGTGTGTGTGTGTGTGTGTGTGTGTGTGTGTGTGTGTGTGTATTTTTTTTTAAGCCGTAGCGTTAGTTAGAGATGCCTGATTGTCATTCGTCATAATGATCTCACATTCTTATAAAAGGAACTAGTTAAGACACTGAACAGTTTCTCCTACATTATACGACGTCGTCTATAATCTCAGAGAAGTAGAAATTGTTGGGTATTTGTTATAGAGAGCAAAACAAATACAAAATAAGTAAGGATTTTGTGTTCCACATTCAATTTTTTTCTCTTAAATAAGACGGATCCCTTCTTTCTGTATTTCCCTTTACCTCATCTAACTTCATTCCTACGTAATGAGGACCATATTCTTTGGAAGCTTGAATTTGAAGTCAGTGGCCCCTGTGGTGGGCTTGCTCCATATGAGTTGGTTTCATCTTCCAAATGATAATTATAATAAAAATAGTGATTAAAATAATGATAATAATAATTTTTGGCTTTGTCCATAACCCCAGGAAGGGCCTCAGTGGCGTGGTTGGTATGGTGCTGGCGTCCCACCTCGGTGGTCGCGGGTTCGATTCTCGGCCATTCCATTGAGGAGTGAGAGATGTGCATTTCTGGTGAAAGAAGTTCACTCTCGACGTGATTCGGAAGTCACGTAAAACCGTCGGTCCCGTTGCTGAATAAACACTGGTTCCATGCAACGTAAAAGCACCATACAAGCAAACATAACCCCAGGAAGGTAAGCAGCCTTCCGTTATTTACAATAATAAACAGTATGTTATTCGCAGAACAAACCAATGAGGACATTTATATCAATCAATCCAATCTGTAGAGAGATTTCGACATCAGCATCAACTGGCTGCGAAAGCGATGCCAATGTGGAATGAAAAAAAAAAAAACTTCGTTTAAATAAATGACGAATTTGTCTACTTTGTTTCGAAAACAATAACAGATATGAGACTTTTGTTGTACGTTTATTTTATCGCCGGCTCTTATCGATACGAGATACGAAGCCTCATGTGCGTTATGCCTTTTGGGGTAAATGTAAGTTCATAATTGACGGATATGAACGGTTAAAAATATGTCCACTTTTGTCGTTGTTGCTGATATTTGAATCGATGTTTTCGAAGTCCAGACCTTTGTGCTTGTTTATGTGTGATATATATATATATATATATATGCACCGACAATGTCCCTCTTCATCGCAATGACAAGCGACATTTATCAAATTGACCCTTGCAAAATCTCTCTCTCTCTCTCTCTCTCTCCCCCCATGGGCGTAGTCCAGTTTTCATGTCGATCCCCTCATCACAATGGAAGAGCAATGATACGTCTTTCATGGACGCATTTAACACGCCATTCGGTTTTCAATTATTGCTGATCACGTGATTAAGAATTAATCTGATGTATCTTTTGATTACATCGGCCAATTCATTGGCGGAGCATTTATGTATTTGTTCGTGGAATAACCTTGTATATTTTGCTGCCGGGAGGAAATTAACGGCGATAAATGGATATATATCAAATATTTGGATCATCGAGTTGACGCAGCTTTTTGACGCAAAAGAGCGTTTGAATTTTCTTGCTAATGGAAGAGTGATGAAAGTAAGGCGAACTCGATACGTAGCCATTTGACCTGGACATTTTATTGCAAGGCATTTGAGCCTCTTTGAACCTTCCCGTTAGAGCGCACGGCTGGCTGACTGGATTCTGAAAAAGGCGAGGATGGTGAATTGCGTGCGCTTACTCAAGAGGCGATCAGGATTTAATGGGAGGCTAGGATTCAGCTGGGGATTCGGGTTGGGATAAAGATTAGGGGATTCGGTAGAAGGTTAGGATTCAGCAGTGGACTGGGATCAGCGTAGGATTAGAACCACGGAGGATGAATGGACGGACTCGTGTAAGGAGGTGTTTGGGTTATGAAGGATGCTTTGTAATTCAAAGGAAAAAACTTCTTCTTCTTCTTCTTTTATTATTTTTATTTCTATTTATTTATTTTTTATTTATTTATTTATTTTTTTTTAAAGATTAGATTGGAACACTTGAACACCCGTTGGGTTGAAATTGTAGATTTATTGTAGTTATACTATAGCTAACTCTCTAACTATCTGAAGGAATTTGCTACTGAAGGGTTGCAACTGCGAGAATTCTAATGATTATCCAAATACACGGATCCTTTCGTACGTATGTGCGCTTCTTAAAATACACGTAAATACTTTTATATAACCGTATATGCTCTCACCTCTTGTGTTGTTATAAACATTGATAACCACTACCTAAAAGTTTTAATGAAAGCATTTTATATATATATATATATATATATATATATATATATATATATATATATTATACATATATATATATATGTTTTAGGTAAATATAAATATAATATATATATATATATATCTATATAAAGTAAAGGAAAGCTCAGAATGCTTTAGACAAGCGAATTGAATCTATTCAGTTCATGCAGAATCAACACGATTCATGATTCGTCTGGATTCGCCACACTTATTTCAATGTAAACGTTTACACCAAGCGAATCGAATCGATTCAATTCATGAAGAATCTCCACGATTCGTGATTCGTCTTGATTCGCCACACTAAATTTTTTTCTTAGCTGGGTAATTTTGCCCTTTTTGGGAAGTAACGCATCAGTAATTCTTGGTTTCGTTTAGTGTATAACTAATTTTTTATTAGATATATGATATTAAGTTTTCATAATTGATTAGTTTACTTTTGCCTTGTATTCTCTTCTACTTTTTAAGAAGGAATAAGTTTCTTTTTTTCATAAATATTTGTCAGTTGTTTTTACTTTACAGACCATGGAAATGCTTTGATGTGTGCTCCCTTGTTTATGTATGTGTTTGCATGTATGTATGTACGTACGTATGTATGTATATATATATATATATATATATATATATATATATATATATATATATATATATATATATATATATATATATATATATATAGGGTGTGTCTGTGTGTGCTTGGTATGTTTGTGCTTGCACGTGCGCTCAATGTTTGCCCAGACACTTAACGAAAAGGACTAGTGTGAAAAATACCAGACGAAATAGACCTCTTCCCTGTAGTATTACTGCGATATACGGGCGAAAGTTTCCATCAGAAGAGAAAAGAAATTGCCAAAAAGAAAAAAAAAAAAAAGAAAAAAAAAAAAAGATGAATGCCCCCATTTCACGAAGACAATAAAGCATACGAGATTACCGTCGGAGCCTCAACTCTCAAATTGCATTCCTGCTGTAAATCTGAGGCTAAAGTGTTCGAGGATGTATTACCTCGGCATTATGAAACCCTGAGCTATGTAGTCTCGGAGGATTAGAGTTTCATTCTCCATTTAGTGGAAGGTATACAGAGCGACCAATAACGCCTGGCTGGCTCGAGGTGGAGCAAATTCCTTTCGGGCATTAATTTGAGTGTTCAGGTTGGGTTTTTGCGGCGTTTGTGCCCTGCTCGTAGTTCCAGCTGGGTATAGTAAGTTTCCGAGGTATGCTATGATGCATGTTTACCCGGGTTCATTTATAATTGATGTCATTGATTTTATCATAAAATTTTCTTATACATAACAAAATTTTCTCCATCGTTTATCATCGAATGCCTCAAGTAGGTAATGTCCAAGCGCTTAATAAAGGGCATCCTTATCTGATGTAGTTAATTAGGAGGACATTTTGTCGTTTAAGTTGTGTAGATTAACATTCCTCTCGTATTAGCAGTTGAATACGGAGGTCATTTCTGCTCTCGTGCACTTATTTCAACCTTGTTACCGGCATTCAAGGCCAATACAGTATATTGGCCTTGCCGGCATTTTACGGTAGAAATGCCTTCGTTAATAGGTAAAGTATTTATTGCATCGCCGTGCCTCCTGTAATTATTTGCTAAACCATGAAAATAGCTTTAGTGTATTATATAGTTTTGCTTTAATTGCATTAAGAGGTCTCGTTGAAGTCATGGTTTTGTGTGGTTAAGTTCTGTCAGGTTAGTTTTATTATTTTTTTATTTTGATTTACCATGTTGAAAGGTAGGGTTTTGTGGGGGGGGGGGGGGGGGTGGGTTGGGGGGGGGGGGAGGGGGGGGGGTGTGGGGGGGGGGGGGGGGGGGGGGGGGACTGTTATTGTTTAAAGGTAGGGTGTTTGGGGGGGGACTGTTATTGTTTAAAAAGGTAGGGTTGGGGGGGGGGGACTGTTATTGTTTAAAGGTAGGGTTGGGGGGGGAGACTGTTGTTATTATGATCATCCATTATGTGCTGTTGTGCACACATTCACATGGTAAATACCACGAAAATGCAACTAGCTGATTAACCCTACGTAAGATTAGATCATTCTTTATTTTAAAATATGTTAGTCTGTAACAATTAAGTGAGTAAATATAGATGCCCAAAACCGGTGTGTTTAAGAGAACTGAAAAAATTGAAGACAAAATGATTACGGGTTTGTAATGCTGCTCAGCTCTTTGCCTTACAACGGTATTTCCTGAAATGTTTTCAGTCTTACAGCAGTGTAGTAATTGGGTATTGTGCCACTGACGAACCTTTGCAGTATCTGAATGCTAATGCTCTTCGGCATGAGTCATGCGCTGACCCCAAAGAAACTGGGTCTAAAGCCAGCCGCATCATTACAGCTGTTTTCGTCAAGACCAGAGGGTCTCAGTGGTACTGGTAACATACATGGATAATTATAGCCGCTATTGGTGATGGGAAAAACAGATATGAGACTTTTGGTACAATCATCTCTGTAGACGTCGGAAGGGTGCTACTTTAGTAGGCGATCTACCTGCGTGTTGCTACACTGTTTCGCCGTGTTCAGTACTAGCCCGTCAAGGGTCAAATCAAGGTCAAATGTCCCTAAGAGCATTTTACCGCATTTGATCCCCGAGGCTGGCATAAGGCCCACTTAATCTCAAACGGTGAATCGTGTCAGGATGATTAATAAAGCCTGCATAAGCCAGATTATTGCTCCGTGTATTACTTACTAATGAGGTTAACAGCTATATCAGGTTAACAGCTATTTCATTTCGCTTTAAGGAGAACGTGAATGATTGCAATTGAATTCGCATCTGTAAGTCCAATAATCGTGGCACTACGAATTAAAAAAAAAAAAAATCAGGTCTTAGAAGACTGCCCTTTGGAATAACAGACAAAATAGGTCTTTTAGACTTAAAAAAATTCTATCAACTGCAGCTTTTATTTATTCTGGCCACTAAAATTGTGAAGGAGATGGGTTAATTAGCTTTGGTTTTACCCATACCATGAATGGCATCGCATGTTCCCAGTTTTAGCTTGTAAGCTTATCAGATGTTAGCTTATGAGTCAGGAAGCAGGTGACCATATTGAAAAGATCTGCCGAAGAGGTTAGATTTAAACTTTCGCCAGCGTTAGAAAAGACTGAAGGGATTGAAGCCGGTTTCCTGTGAATGTAATCTATTATCACTACTTTAGTAACAAGGACACGGTTTCAACTTAACGGAGAAAAATCACTTTAGAATGAA
>NC_061088.1:82380587-82395587 GCF_015104395.2 Macrobrachium nipponense
AATTGTAATTTGAATTTTCTTGATGTAACTGTCCATAGAAATTTCACCTTTTCAGTCTTTCGAAAATCAACTAACATTGCCTCTTTCGTTCATTACTACTCCAATCGCCATCAAAATGTTAAATTCTCTTTTTTTTCTGGGATGTTTCTAAGGGCTTTACGTGTCTGTAGCCCGCAGTTTATTGACGCTGAAATTAAAACTATTTATGATATTGCATTGAAACTTAAATACCCAAGGACTTTTGTAGATGTGGCATGGAAAAGAGCTAGAAAAACATTTTATTCAACTAATGACAAGCTTGAATTTAGTAAGCATAACATTATAAAATTACCCTATGACGAAGGTTTTTAGATATTCCTAGAATTTTAAAGCTTTTTAACATAATTGTTGTTTTCAGTAATATTAATGTCAAGAGTTTAGTAATCAAAAATTCTCCTAAAGATCTTCCAGGCTGCATATATGAAATTCGTTGCAAAAAGTGTGATAAAGTCTATTACGAACAGAACGGTCAATCTCTTTTCACACGTCTCAAACAGCATCAATATTCTGTGTAGGAACTGGGCAAAAATATCGAATGCATTATTCGTACATATGAGAGATTTAGATCATCCTATTAACACAGTTAAAAGGAATATCATTGATTCTTGTTACATCAAGTCAAATAATAGAAATGTTCTAAATTTAAGTCTTGGTTTATTTAAACTTGATGCTTTCATAATGAAAAAAGTTGTAGATAAATATAAGCAACAAAACTAATATATTCAGTTTTTACATATTTCGGACTGTAAAGATACTTTGTAATTTCGGTTGAGGGTTCAAATACTGTTTATGGTTTGTGACCGTGTGATATCCGATAATCCTGGATTATCTCTTTTAATTTTTACCCTTTTGACAATTAACCATCTGGTATTCTTGATCTTGTTGTGTACCTGAGACCTTTCTCTCCAATTGTATTTCATTAGCTCCTTGACAATGTCTTAGTAAAGACGAAAGCACTTGGATTTCTGACTATCATTTTCCTGCGGTATTCGCTTATTTAATGAAGTCACGTGCATCTACTGTGATTTTTTAAGCATATATATTATATATATATAATATAATAATATATCTATTATATATATATATAATACATATATATATATATATGGTGTGTGTGGTGTTGTGGTGTGTGTGTGTATGTATGTATATATATTTGTTATATATATATAATATATATATATATATATATATATATACTATATATACTATATATATATATATGTGTGTGTGTGTGTGTGTATGTGTATGTATACAAATATATTTCTTCTTCTTCTTCAGGTGTTGGTACCTCACACGGAAACTAAAAAAAAAAAAAAAAAGCAGAAAGTTCCCGACCGGATGACATATTCGCAAAGAACATTAACTTGGAATTGTGCCCTGGAATAGGGCACCTCAAGGCAAGAATGGCACTGTCGAATGTAGATGAGATATTCGTTGCCTATACTATATATTCCCGGCAGCGTTCTTTAAATTACGGACCGGAATAGCTGACCACTCACTCGCGAGTGGATAGCTGTTGTTATAAGAGATGTGGCGGAGGGGATGGGGGGTAGGGAGGGAGGGAGGGTTGGCGGAGGGGAGGGAGGGAGGGAGGGAGTGCCTCTCTCTCTCTCTCTCTCTCTCAGCCATCGTAAGCCAGTACATTTGGCGAGCCATTGAGGTCATCTGCTTGGACCCTTGATGCAATTACTGGCTTCTCCATAAAGTTTAAGTGCCGTTTTACAACCCGGCATCGGGTGCCGTTTCCTTTTACGTTTTCGGGTTAAACTGCTCTTGCCCTGTCGGATAAATATACTAGGCCGCTAATTGATGGGCTCATCGATTGTTTAGTCTCGAGTCAAAGGCTGTGAGGGAGGTGAGAATGAATGAGAGAGAGAGAGAGAGAGAGAGAGAGAGAGAGAGATATATATGTCTTAACCATCTTCCTTGGATTCTCTTCCCTTGTCACCTTCTGATGCTTTTCATATATTATTATTATTATTATTATTATTATTATTATTATTATTATTATTATTATTATTATTATTATTATTATTATTATTATTATTATTCAGAAGATGAAACCTAGTCATATGGAACAAGCCCACAGAAGACGCTGAGTTAAAATTAAAGTTTCCCAAGAATATGGTGTTCACAAAAAAGATGTAAGAGGTGGTAATGGGAAATACAAAAAGAAACAGAAAAAAATTAATAAATTAATAAAAGATAAAAGATGTATTAAAATGCGAAGGTGAATAGTATTAAGTAACATGTGCCTCTGTTGAACCTAAGTAGCGAAGTAGCGATATGAGTAGGTGTTGTTACTGGTGTAAATTTGAAACAGAAATTGTAACATGATTTTGTCAGAGTGAATATTCACCTTCTTAAATTTAGTCAAAGTTGCTCATAACCAATACAAAATGTAGGTGCTCATTCATCAACAAAAATTTGCTGAACACGTAAATAAAAGTTATGATCAGAATTATTATAATAAGATATATATGTATATATATATATATATATATATATATATATATATATATATATATATCTATATATGTATAGATATTTATTAAAATTGGGAAGGTGTCGATTATTTCTCGTCCGTTGCTCTTGTCATGATGTATTGTTTCTTCAATTCAGTTACATCAGTGCAAAAATTTTTGTGATTATCGTTCGAGATCTTGCTTGTCAATATTGTTCTTAAATCGATCTGCTGAATGTCAAGGTAGTTTTCAAACAATGAATAATGTGATAATAGTTTGATCCTGAATCGTTGTGCTCTCATAGCACGTTTAAGAAATGCAAATAAAAAAAAAATTTTATATATATATATATCTATATATATATATATATATATATATATATATATATATCTTACATTACTATATTGTATATACTGTATAATATATATATATATATATATATATATATATATATATATATATATATATATATATATATCTATATATATCTATATCTATATATATATATCATATATATATATATATATATATATATATATATTATTGATATATATATAGATATAGATATAGTATAGATATATATATATATATATATATATATATATATATATATATATATGGTACGTACTATATATTTGTGTTATACATATTTAGGTTTGTTACTAAGGAAAAAACTGAAAAGCTGTTCTTTTCTGACTTTGTCGTTTCATTTCCCTTTTTATCTTCTTGGAATCATTCAACATATTTTATCCATATATTTTAGTATGTCGCATAATGCGTAATCGATATTTTCTTCTTCTTAGTATTGAGCTGCTAATTACAAGTTTTTCATTTAGAATTTATTCATTTGATAGAATTAAACTGATGACTTTAGTAGATTAATATATCTCTTAATTTAGGGGGAAAGACTGACCTTTTCCATTGAAAAGTCTTTCCCCATCACTCTTAGAAAAGTGAAGGTTATGGTTTTTTCATCCACATGGGTTCGAATTTAATATGTTGGGAAGTTAGCCAATATTTATCTTCCCTTGGAGAGACGTTAAGTGATATTCATCTTGATGTCGTATCTTTAGAGGGGAACTGTTAACTCTCTTGTATAGTTTGTGTTTTGTACTGAAGGTCATTAAAATGAAACTGGTGGCTTGCTAATCTTTACTTGCGTATGGTATGCTATTGAAGAAACTGGGAAAAGTTACGTCATTGCAAACTCCCTTAAAGGCTAATTGGTCCACTAAATGGTCCACTTCTTCACAAAATTACATTCTTAGATCTCCCAACATTTAACCATTTGTTGCCTGACACGAGTCCTACCTTTACTCAAATTTTGGTAAAAATCCACGTAAGATTTTTTGTGTAAACTTACTAACAAACAAACCGAAATCATTCTAATTTGTGGTAGGAAAGAAGGTCTCAGCTTCTTTGAAAGTTACAGTTGAGATTTTTTAAATACATATATTACATATATATATATATATGTGTGTGTGTGTCCGAATAATCATCAATGACTGTGCTAACCCATAATTTATATTTAAGTCAAACTTGTCTGAGGACGTGCTCTTAAAGGAATACATGCAACGCCCGGGTTTACCATCCCCTTCATATTTCTGGTGAGAGAGAGAGAGAGAGAGAGAGAGAGAGAGAGAGAGAGAGAGAGAGAGAGAGTTCAATTACTGAAATTAGAGAAATGCAAAGAGACGTACTTTTGATTTATAATTCGGTATTTGGAAGGAAATGAAAACAATTATGAACATCAACGTCGACGCAGCGTCCCCTTTGCCGAGACGAATGCGCCATTTACGGCGAAGGGGAAGTCCAACCCCAAGCTATGAACATGTCATTATTCCGATGCATTACGATCATAGTTAAGCAGTGGATTTGCCTTCTCTCCCCGCGTTGCTATTCATTCGCATTTGGACGATGCCGACCCTTTGATCGAGTAATATCGCTGTAAACGTTGCTAATGAAGTATGGCTTCCCGTTTTTGAATGTCTGTTGCAATGCATCGTGAACACTGACTGATCAAGTCTGGTAAATAGTAGAGCGACGCTTACTCCTCTTATGTTTTTTTTTTTAATGTAAGTCAAAAAAAGAAAAACATGAAAGGTGTAAAGGAGAGTTTGCACAGGAAATTCCCCTGGAGTATGAAATAAGGTACCTATGAATTAGAATAATTCTGGTAATAGTTTATTAAAGCAAACACATACACATATATAGAGATTCATTATAATATATATATATATATATATATATATATATATATATATATTATATATATATATATACATACATACATATATACAGGGTGTGACACGAGTTTACGTAAATATTTCAGGAAATGAAAAAATAAGAAATTTTGAGCAGAAAATGGCGAAGGAAATTTTTAAATGGCAGTTTATCATTAGCACTGCTCTCAGACGAGGAAGATGGTGTGTACGGGATATATCCGAGTAGTCAGGGATAAGGGGGGGGGGGGGGGGGGGGGGGGGGGGGGGGGGGCTCCCGCTTGGTAGAAGGAGCGATTAGGCTGAAGTGAATAAAATGTCTAACAATCTTCAGTTTTTACTGAACAGTTAAAAGTGTTCATCGTTGGAGCTCTCTCCTTCATCAGTGGTATTTGTTGGACACTGATTAAAAAAAAAAAAAAAAAAAAAAAAAACTAATGAAATCTCCCTTTCATCAAGGGTAAGCTTATTCATTTCACAACTTTCTCGTTAGATGAGTGGTTTGCATGCTCGCCTTCCTACCGATTTAGTAGTCCTGAGTTCGATATACCGCTGTGCCAACATGGAATCAGAGTTATTTGTTTCTGGTGATTAATAATTAATTTCTCAATATAATGTGGTTCGGATCCCACAGTAAGCTGCAGTTCCCGTTCCACGTAAAAATATCCAATCCTTCGGGCTAGCCCTGGGAGAGCTGTTAATCAGCTCAGTGGTCTGGTTAAACTAAGGTATACTTAACTTATTCATTTGACACCCGTCAAAGATATAAAAGTATTCATCAGGCACCAATCAGGCAGAGACGTAGTCATGACTCCAGTATTTAACCGGTACCACTCATGGCTAATCATTAAAATGAGATTACTTGTAAGAAATAGAATCATATTCAAAAGACTAGCAAACCTTTTGTCTAAGTGGTTCCAAACTTTTTTTTTTTTTTTTTTTTGGTGGGAGGGCCATGCAGCACCTAATCACATCTAAAATCCTGATGCCCCCTCTAGTGATATATTATTCTTATATATTCACGTGGAGGAAGCCTAAAATGCCATTGACTTGTTTTTAACATATTCGAATTGCCCCCTTTAAAATCAAATTACCCCCTGGGAAACACACGCACACACACACACACACACACACACACACACACACATATATATATATATAGTCCGCCTCTTTCTCTCTATGCCTGTGTTTGTGAGTGGAGTATAGTAATTACATTTTTGCTGTGACGAATCAGAAAACTGAATATCTCGTGGTTTTCAGTATGCGTTGACCAGCGAATTATATCTGTAATATTATGCATGCGCTTTATAATTTTATAAACAAACCAATTTGAATTAACGAGAAACATTAAACAGGAAGGCTTTTTTCATTATTGAATATCCGTGTTTTCATATATGTAATTACCATTACTGACATATGTTAATAAACAATGAATTATACAGGGTGTCCGTAAAGTCCCAGTACCATTACAAGTATTTATTGCTTGTAATGGTGCTGGGATTTTATGGACACCCTGCACAAGGTTTGTGTAATAGTAGCTACACAGTATTTTGAAATGATGAAAGTTATTCCTCAGAATAAAGAATCTTTGGAAATGAGACGGGAAAAGTAAACGAAACAAAGAGCTAATGTGAATCATCTGAGCAGATTATGCAAATAATCCTCTTAAAGCTTTTAGAAGGGATTAACATAATGTATTAACAAACAAAGTTGTCGGAGAAAAGCAGCGACTGGATTCTGTTTTTACTCTTTCTGTCGTTTCCACTCGTTTCTCCCCCTTAGCGAAGATATCCTCGTGCATTAGTAACGACGTCCCTTATGGTTTTTAATAAGCTCGTTTCGTTTTTCTGATGCCTAGTAGCGTTCTCTTCACGTATAAATATTATTCCCCCTGCTCTAGTATGTTTACCCATTTGGCCATGGGTTTTCCTCCTGTCCCGTTTTGTTCTTTGGTAGGAATTATTATTTATGTTCCCAAATAATACTTTCCTTATTAGGTGCACTATTTCTCATACATTTGTAATGCTTTCCCTTGTGTTCTGTAACAGCGGTTTCCTCATAATATTTTCTCCTAATATTTTCTTCTTATATATGCTATGGTAATATTTTAGATGTTTTTACATGCTCATTAGTGATGTTTTCCGTGTTTTTAGTAATATTTCTTTAATAGTTTTTTAATCTTTCAACTCACCCCGCCCCCCCTTTTTTTTTTACCAACTCGGTGCATGCATCGCCAGGCAGTTAGGGAGTCGATATCGACATAATTAGTATTTTATTGCACCTACTCGCAAAGATGAACACCCATAACGAGTGAACTTTTCCTCCGTGTGTTCATTAGTGGATTACAGCACCAGTATATATTTCCCAGCACTTCCTCTCTCTCTCTCTCTCTCTCTTTCGACATAAATTCGCATTTCTTTTTTTGCTTAAGCTGCCCTCTCCCCGTTTCTCTGTTTTTTTTTTCCGTTTCTCTTCATTGTCCTTAATTGCAAATTCCCTATTACTCCCCTTAATCCCATTTATACCCTCATATAATACTGTTCTTCTATTCCCCCAGAGTTCACTTGCAATTTTAAGTCTCTCTCTCTCTCTCTCTCTCTCTCTCTCTCTCTCTCTCACTTTGTGGTTTTTATATAATATATATATTCGCATTAAGTTACAAATGTCCTTTAATATCTAATTCGTTTTACCTCGGAATTAATATATTTTCATGGATGTTAACCAAAGAGGAATTCTTTAGTTGATAAGAAATTCGTCGGCTCATGGGCTCGAACACACGGAACCAAGAACTCAGGACGTACAGTTAGCGAATTTATTTTGATTTTCGTTGGTGAAACAACGTGCCATTTGACCGTAGATTCTAGCACACGCCTCGAGTATGCTGGAGATCGGTGCATGCCTTGTTCGTGTTACTAAGGATGAAAGTAGGTTGTAATGTATGTCGAAGTTAATGAAGAAGAATGCGGTAAGGTATTTTCTTGCCTAAGTGTACTTAATGCAGCGCAGTATCTGTTAAAATAATGTCACTTAATATATAGAGTACCTGATTACGCATATCACCTTTAGGATACGTGGTTGGTTGTATTTTATGAAAATCCTAATCTTTACTTAAAATATCATATGACACTGATACATATACCTTGTACTTGAAATATCTCGTACTGTTTTGATGTTTATGTTTTGTAATATTAACACTCGTTTGTATGTTTTCATCGATTGAATGTTATTGAGATCTGTCTCTCCATCTCTGTTTCCTCATATCATTCATACACGCACCGATATATATATATATATATATATATTATATATATATATATATATATATATATATATATATATATATATGCATGCCATGAGAAGCCGAGCTTTCATTGCAGGGCCGCCATATTTCCATATAGATATATATACATGCATGCATACATATTTGCCCATCTCTCTAACTTAATGGCGCAGCAGGAATAACAATAAAAATCTGGGATAACGTTGAGAGGGAGAATAACCTAACATTTAATCCCTGTGACTCCCTTTCCGTCATTTGCAATGCTTTTACCGCAATATCCCCTGCGTTATTATTCCATCCCGTTTCCCTGCATTCTGTCTGTATGGTTGCACAAATGCATCGCTAACATTTTCCGCTTTTCACTTCTCTCTCTCTATTTTTTTTTTTTTTTTTTTTTTTTACCTGTGTAATTCTGTGTTTTTCAGATCGCGTATTGCACCTAGACTATTTTTTATTCGCTTCATCCCTCTTGGATTTCGGACATTGCGTTCTGGTTATTTTGTGATTTTGATCAATTTGCGGGTTTGCCGTTTTTATCTTGGATTACCGCGCGAGCCATTTAGGTTTCAATTCGTCGGATAATTATGGTGTGGAGTTCTGTAGACTTTTTTTTTTTTTATATAGATATCATTCCTAATCCCCTGAGTTTGACCTTGAATAATTATGGCAGTTTCGAAGGTAACGTTGCGAAATTGGCACTGAAACTGAACCGAGGTGGAGAATGAAATTGGCAACCGAATAGACCCAAGGTGGAGAATGAAATTGGCAACCGAATAGACCCAAGGTGGATAATGAAATTGGCAACCGAATAGACCCAAGGTGGATAATGAAATTGGCAACCGAATAGACCCAAGGTGGAGAATGAAATTGGCAACCGAATAGACCCAAGGTGGATAATGAAATTGGCAACCGAATAGACCCAAGGTGGAGAATGAAATTGGCAACCGAATAGACCTAAGGTGGAGAATGAAATTGGCAACCGAATAGACCCAAGGTGGATAATGAAATTGGCAACCGAATAGACCAAAGGTGGAGAATGAAATTGGCACCCGAATAGACCCAAGGTGGATAATGAAATTGGCAACCGAATACACCCAAGTGGAGAAGATGAAATTTGGCAAACCGAATAGACCCAAGGTGGATAATTGAAATTTGGCAACCGAATAGACCCAAGGTGGATAATGATTGGCAACCGGGAAATTTAGGGACCCCAAGTTTAAAGGGAAAAGAATTAAATTTGGCAACCAAATAGAACCCAAGGTGGAGAATGAAATGGCCCAAATCCGGAATTGAGACCAAGGTAAGAGAATTTGAAATTGGCAACCGAAATAGACCCCAAGGGGTGGATATGGAAATGGCAAACCGAATTAGGACCCAAGGTAGAAGAATGAAATTTGGCCAACCAAATAGAACCAAGTGGAGAATTGAAATTGGCCCAACGGAAAAGACCCAAGTTGGAGAATGAAATTGGCAAATTCCGGAATAGACCCAAGTAGAGAATGGAAATTGGCAACCAAATAGACCCAAGGGATGTGAGAATGAAATTGGCAACCGAAATAGACCAAAGGTGGAGAATGGAAATGCACCCGAATAGACCCGAAGTGGATAATTGAAATTTGGCAACCGAATAGACCTAAGGTGGAGAATGAAATGGCAACCGAATAGACCCAAGGTGGTAATGAAATTTGAGCAATCCGAATAGACCCAAAGGTGGATAATGGAATTGCAAACCGAAAACCCAGGTTGGGAGAAATGCAATTGCCCAACCGGAAATAGACCCAAGGTGGATAATGAAAGTGGCAACCGAAATAGACCCAATGGTGGAGAATGAAATTGGCCAAACCTGAATATGAAGACCCTAAGGTGGAGAATGAATTGGCAAAGACCGAATTAGACCCAAGGTGGATAATGAAATTGGCAACCAACCGAATAGACCCAAAGGTGGAAGAATAAAAGAAATTGGCACCCGAATAAGAACCCAAGGTGGATTAAGAAAATTGGCAAACCGAATTACCCCAAGGTGGAGAATGAAATTTGGCAACCGAATAGACCCAAGGTTGGATAATGAAAGTGGGGCAACCCGAATAGAACCCAAGGTGGGAAATTATGGAAATTTGGCAAACCGAATAGAACCCAAGGTAGGAGAATGAAATTGGGCAACCCACAAATAACGCCAAGGTGGAAGATGAAATTGGCAACCGAATTAACCCAAGGTAGGAGAATGAAATTGGGCAACCGAATTAGACCCAAAGGTGGATATGAAATTGGCAAACCGAATTGGACCCCAAAGGTAGAGAATGAAATTGGCCCCACCAAATAGAACCCCAAGTGGAGAATGAAATTGCCCAAACCGAAAAGACCCAAGGTGGTAGAATGAAATTGGCAACACGGAATAGACCCAAGGTAGAGAATGAAATTGGCCAAAACAAAATAGACCCAAGGTGGAGATGAAATTTGCAAACCGAATTTTAGGACCAAAGGTGAGAATGAATTGGACCCGAAAATAGACCTAAATAGGTGGATAATGGATTGGGCAACCGAATATACCCTAAGGTGGAGAATGAATTGGCAACCGAATTAGGACCAAGGTGGATAATGAAATGGCCACCGAATAAGACCCCAAGGGTTGGAGAATGAAATTGGCACCCGAATAGGCCCAAGTGGAATAATGAAATTGGCCCAACCGGAATAGAACCCAAGGTGGCCGAAATGAAATTGGCGACCCGAATATCCCAAGGTGGAATTAATGAAATTGGCGAACCCGAATAGACCAAAGGTGGAAGAATAAAATTGGCCCCAGAATAGACCAAGGTGAATAATGGGAAATTGGCAACCGAATTACCAAAGGTGGGAACAGGAAATTGGCCAAACCGAAATGGACGGGCCAAGGGTGGAGATGGAAATTGCCAACCGGACATAGATCCTAAGGTGGAGAATGAATATTGGGCAACCGAAGTATACCCAAGGTGGCGAATGAAGTTGGCAACCGAATAGACCCAAGATGGAGAATGAAATTTGGGCAACCGAATAGACCCAATGTGGATAAATGAAATTGGCAACCGAGATAGAAACCCGAATGTTGAGATAATTTAAATTGCAACACGAAATAGACCCAAGGTGGATAATGAAATTGGCAAACGAATAACCAAGTGGATATGAGATTGGGGCAACCGAATAGACCCAAGGTTGGAGAATTGAAATTGGCAACCAAATAAACCCAAGGTAAAGAATGAAATTTGGCAACCAAATAGACCCAAGTGAGAATGAGATTGGCAACCGAATAGACCCATAGGTGATAATGAAATTTGGCCAACCGAATAGACCCAAGGTAGAGAATGAAATTGCAACCAAATAGACCACGGTGGAGAATGAAATTGCAACCGAATAGACCCAAGGTGGAGAAGGAAATTGGCAACCGAAAATAGACCCAAGGTGGAGAATGAAAATTGGGCAACCGAATAGACCCCAAGGTGGGAGAATGAAATTGGCAACCCGGAATAGACCCAAGGTGGAGATGAAATTGGGCAACCGAAATAGACCCAAGGTGGAGGAATGAAATTGGCAACCGAATAGACCCAAGGTGGAGAATGAAATTGGCAACCGAATAGACCCCAAAGGTGGAGAATGAAATTGGGCAACCGAATAGACCTAAGGTGGAGAATGAAATGGCAACCGAATAGTCCCAAGGTGGAGAATGAAATTTTGCAACCGAATAGACCAAAAGGTGGAGAATGAAATTGGCAACCGAATTAGACCAAGGTGGAGAATGAAATTGGCAACCGAATAGACCGGTAAGGTGGAGAATGAAATTGGCACCGAATAGACCCCAAGGTGGAGAATGAAATTGGCAACCGAATAGACCCTAAGGTGGAGAAATGAAATTGGGCAACCGAATAGACCAAGGGTGGAGAATGGAAATTGGCAACCGAATAGACCCAAAGGTGGATAATGGAAATTGGCAACCGAATGACCCAAGACCTAAAAGGTGGGATAATGAAATTGGCAACCGAAATAGACCCAAGTGGGATAATGAAATTGGCAACGCCGAATAGACCAAGGTGGACTGAAATTGGCAACCGATAGACCCAAGGTGGATAAAATGAAATTGGCAACCGAAATTTAGACCAAGGTGGATAATTGAAAAATTGGCAACCGATAGGACCCAAGGGTGGAGGTTAATGAAATTGGCAACCGAATAGACCCAAAGGTGAGAATGAAATTGGCAACCAAATAGACCAAGGTGGAGAATGAAATTGCAACCGAATAGACCCAAGGTGGAGAATGAAATTGGCAACCAAAATAGACCAGGTTGGAGAATGAAATTGGCAACCCGAATAGACCCCAATGTGGAAATGGAAATTGGCAACCGAATAGACCCCCGGTGGATATGAAATTGGCCAACCGAATAGACCAAGGTGGAGAATGAAATTGGCACCGAATAGACCAAGGTGGATAATGAAATTGGCAACCGAATAGACCAAAAGGTGGAGAATGAAATCCCGAAAGTTGGCAACCAAATGAAATTGGGACCCGACCCCAAGGTGGATAATGAAATTGGCAACCGAATAGACCAAAGGGGTTGGAGAAATGAAATTGGCAACCGAATAGACCAAGGTGGAGAATGAATTGGCAACCGAAATAGACCCTAGGTGGATAATTGGGAAATTTTTGGCAACCGAATAGACCCAAGGTAGAGAATGAAATTGGCAACCAAAATAGACCCCAAAGGTGGAGAATGAAATTGGCAAACCCGAATAGACCCAAGGTAGAGAATGAAATTGGCAACCGGATAGGACCCAAGGTGGAGAATTGAAATTGGCAAACCGAAAATAGATGCGCCAATGTGATGGAATGAAATTGGCAACCGAATAGACCCAGGTAGAGAATGAAAATTGGGCAACCAAATAGACCCAAGGTGGGAGAATGAAAATTGGCAACCGAATAGACAAAGTGGAGAATGAAATTGGCAACCGAATAGATTCCAAGTGGATAATTGACAATTGGCAACCCGAATAGACCTAAGGTGGATAATTGAAATTGGCAACCGAATAGACCCAAGGTGGATAATGATTGGCACCGAATAGACCCAAGGTGGAGAATGAAATTGGCAACCCGCAATAGACCCAAGGTGGATAATGAAATTGGCAACCGAATGACCAAGGTGGGAATGAAATTGGCAACCGAATAGACCCAAGGTGGTAATGAAATTGGCAACCGGAATAGACCCAAGGTGGAGAATAAAATTGGCAACCGAAATGACCCAAGGTGGATAATAAATTGGGTCAACCGAAATAGACCAAAGGTGGAGAAATGAAATTGCAACCCGAATAGACCCTAAGGTGGAGAATGAAATTGGCCAACCGAATAGACCTAGGTGGAATGGAATTTGGCAACCGAATAGACCAAAGGTGGATAATGAAATTGGCAACCGAATAGACCCAAGGTGGAGAATGAAATTGGCAAGAAATGAGAATTGGCCCCAAGGTGGAATAAATGGAAATTTGGCAACCGGCGAATAGACCCAGGTGGATAATAAAATTGGCAACCGAATAGCCCAAGGTGGATAATGAAATTGGCAACCGCAATAGACCCCAAGTGGATAATGAAATTGGCAGGGGGAATAGAGCCCAAGGTGGATAATGAATTGGCAACCGAATAGACCCCAAGGTGGGATAAATGGAAATTGGCCAACAAATAGGCCCAAGGTTGGATGAATTAAATTGGCAACTAAAAGACCCAGGTGGGAATGAAATTGGCAACCGAATGGAGCCCCCAGGTGGGATTAATGAAATTGGCAACCAAATAAACCCAAGGTAGAGAATGAAATTGGCAACCAAATAGACCCAAGGTGGAGAATGAAATTGGCAACCGAATAGACCCAAGGTGGAGAATGAAATTGGCAACCGAATAGACCCAAGGTAGAGAATGAAATTGGCAACCAAATAGACCCAAGGTGGAGAATGAAATTGGCAACCGAATAGACCCAAGGTGGAGAATGAAATTGGCAACCGAATAGACCCAAGGTAGAGAATGAAATTGGCAACCAAATAGACCCAAGGTGGAGAATGAAATTGGCAACCGAATAGCCCTAGGTGGAGAAGAAAATTGGCAAACCAAAATGACCCAAGGTGGAGAATGAAATTGGCAACTGAATAGACCTAAGGTGGAGAATGAAATTGCAACCCGAATAGACCTAAAGTGAAAGGAATGGATTGCACCGAATAGACAAAGGTGGAGAATGAATTGGCACCCGAATAGACCAAGGTGGAGAATGAAATTGGCAACCGAATAAGACCAAAGGTGGAGAATGAAATTTGCAACCGAATAGACCTAGAAGGTTGGCCAAGAATGATTGGCAACCGAATAGACCTAAGGTGGAGAAATGAAATTGCAACCGAATAGACCCAAGGTGGAGAAGAAATTGGCAACCGAAATAGAACCAGGTGGATGAATGAAAATTGGCCCAACCGGAATAGGACCAAGGGTTGGAAGAATGAAATTGGCAACCGAATAGACCCAAGGTGGAGAATGAAATTTGCAACCGAATAGACCTAAGGTGGAGAATGAAATTGGCAACCGAATAGACCTAAATTGGAGAATGAAATTGGCAACCGAATAGACCCAAGGTGGAGAATGAAATTGGCAACCGAATAGACCCAAAGGTGGAGAATGAAATTGGCAACGAATAGACCCAAGTGGAAAGAAGAAATTTGCCCAACAGGAATAGACCTAGGTGGAGAATGAAATTTGGCGCAAACAGAATGAAGAGACCTAAGGGGTGGAATGAATGAAATTGGCAAACCGAATCGACTAAAGGCTGGAGAAGGAAATTGGGCAACCGAATAGACCCAAGACTGGAGAATCGAAATTGGAACCAAATAGGACCCAAGGCGGAATAATGAAATTGGCAACCAAATAGAACCCAAGGGGATTAATGAAATTGGCCCAACCGAATAGGACCCAAGGTCGGAATAAAGAAATTGGGCAACCGAAA